>NC_065443.1:172216302-172501302 GCF_917563875.1 Diabrotica virgifera virgifera
ATGACATTAAAAAGCGGAAACAACTCCAGAATGAACCCGTTACTATGTTTATCAACAACATCCTTGGGTTGTGTAGTCGTCTTGACATTCCTCTCACGGAATCCGAAAAGGTAAAGGTAGACTTCCGCACCAAGCGACCGAGACAGGAGACCGCGACAGGCGACAGATAGGCGAGGTCTCCCCACGACTGCTCTCAATGCAATTATATCAGGGTAGTTCTGCAGCCCGCGACGGACACCAGCGACCAACTATCGTCTAATCGCGACCTATCTGTCGCCTGTCGCGGTCTCCTGTCTCGGTCGCTTGGTGCGGAAGTCTACCTTTAGAATCATCATGAAATCTTTGTTACCCTCATATCACTCTCAACTAGCTCTTGTAGAAATCCGTAGTATCGACGAACTTACGGAAAAATGTAAGCGGTTAGAAGAAACATTTTCTTGGTCTAATCAACCCTCAACTGTAGTTTCGTCTCGTCCTTTCCCGTCTTCTAGTCAGAATTCCTTTTCACGAAATCGATCATGGCAAAATAAAGTAGCGAAACACAATGTATCTACCGTTACCTCCACGATCGTATGTTGGAATTGTTATACTCAGGGACATGCCTTCTCTGCATGCCCAAACCCCAGATTGCGTCCCTTTTGTTTTGGGTGTGGCCTTGAAAATACCACTAAACCCAAGTGTAGGAATTGTCAGGGAAACGGTCGTTTAGAGGATTGTACCCTGAGCCCTCCTCTGACAGTCTCTCCATCAGGGAATTCCGTAACTTCCATAAACAATACAGGACTCAACACGTCAAGCCCTCCCGTACCTTCTACCAGTCGAAAAGGGAAAGGTATTTCGTCCAAAAAGACAACAACTTCAAACAACAACCTATCTCAAGATTAAGTTTTCTGAAGCAGACACCCTTTAATGTCGAATCAGATAATGATAGTGTTTCTTTCTCAGTATCTTCATTAAATCTCCCATCTCCTTGTCTCGAACAAGAACTTAACTCTGCGTTAATTCCGTTACCTTTACCTTCTTCTTCCAGAAAAATTAAGGAAGGAGATACCTGTCTACCTATATCTCAATTTTCTAGCAACACCATAGTGATTGATAAAACCACCTTAGATTTAAATTCTCTATTAGTTAGGAAACATAACGATAATCGTCCGTATCTCCCTATCGAAGTATTAGGTCAATCTTGTTTAGCACTTCTGGACAGTGGTTCAAACATATCTTTACTAGGTTCTTTATCTCTTCGTTTAATAGACAACGATAAAGTCAAAGTTAACCCGATTTCTTCTCTTCAAGTATCGACTGCTGATGGCACTGTACAACCCATCACGGGCAAATTCGTAACAGAAGTCTCTGTAGCGAATATACGCAAAAATGTTACTTTTTATGTTATCCCCTCAGTGCAAAATTCAGTTATCCTTGGAATGGACTTTCTTAATGTTTTTAATAGCACACTTAACTGCTCTGATTTTTCTATGTCTATATCTTCATTTAATATTTCGAGCTTGAATGTCGCACAAGATTTTTCTAGTTTATCAAATGAGGAACAAAATCAGTTACAAGAAACTATCTCCAAGTTTAATTCTATCTCCTCTACGGATAAGTTAGGCCGTACTACCTTGCTTTCCCATTCTATTGAAGTGAATAATCCCACACCATTTAGGCAATACCAATATCCGATACCCCAAGCGTGGCAAAAAGATTTAGACCAAGAGATTGATGAAATGCTTAAACTTAATATCATCGAACCGTCTACCTCTTCCTATAGTAGTCCATTATGGCTCACGAAAAAAAAGAATGGATCATTCAGGGTCTGTTTTGATGGACGTAAGTTAAACAGCATCACAGTAAATCGGGATGCTTACCCGATCCCTCGAATTGATATTATCTTGAGCAAACTTCAAAACTCGAAGTTCATATCGTCTATAGATCTTTCAAAAGCTTTTTTACAAATACCTCTTAGTACTGAAAGTAGGAAATATACCGCTTTTGCCGTCAATGGTAAAGGATTGTTTCAATTTGTAACAATGCCTTTTGGGTTAGTATCTGCTCCCCAAACTATGTGTCGTCTCATGGATATAGTAATAGGTCCTCAGTTAGAGCCCTACGTGTTTTATTATCTTGATGATATCTTGGTAGTCACCCCGGATTTTTCTACTCATATCGAAATTTTGAATAAATTATTTGTCATGTTAAAAGAGGCCAATTTAACGGTTAATCTTGATAAATGTCAATTTTGTCGACCAAGTTTGAAGTTTTTAGGCTATATGGTTAATAACCAGGGTCTTAGGACAGACCCTGAAAAGGTCGCCGCTATAAGAGATTTTCCCATCCCAAAACTACCACCCAAGTTCGCAGAATTTTAGGCATGTGTGGATATTATCGTCGGTTTGTTCCGTCTTGTTCTACCTTGCTATCACCCCTTACTGATCTTCTGAGGGATAGGAAAAAAGGCCAAACGATTATTTGGACTCCTGAGGCCGATGAAGCGTTTAGGCGCGTTAAAGATGCACTAACGAGCGCTCCAGTCATGATCTCACCTGATTTTAACGAACATTTTTATCTGATGACCGATTGTTCTAACACCGCTTCTGGTGGCGTGCTATTTCAGGTGAAAGATGGCTCTGAACACCCAATAGCTTATACAAGTAAGAAACTGAATAAGGCGCAGAAAAACTATTCGACTACGGAGAAAGAACTCTTAGCTATTATTCAGGGTTTAGAAGCTTTTCGTTATTATTTAGAGGGTCGTAATTTCACGATAATTACGGACCATAGTTCTTTGGTATGGCTTCACAGCATGAAAAACCCTTCTCAGAGACTTTCCCGATGGATATGTAAACTGACTGCCTATTCGTATAAGATTGTCCATCGAAAGGCAGCCGGAGTAGTGGTTGCTGATGCTCTTTCCCGTGTTTTTGATATTAATGTTTTAGATATATCTTCGTTAGCTCCTGATGCGTGGTATCAAAATATGGTCGATAAGGTTACTCAAGATCCACAAAGATATCCCGATTTTAAGGTGGAGAACAATGTGCTGTACAAACACATTTTAAGTCCTGTTGAGGGATTGTCGAATATGACCGAATGGAAAATAGTTGTACCTACGCCAAACAGGGAAAATATTTTGCGTATGTGTCATGACGAAGTTACTGCTGGCCATTTTGGTTTCTATAAAACTTACCACCGTATTGCTGAGTTATATTATTGGCCTGGCATGCGCAAATCCATTAAAAGGTACATCTCTAAATGCATAGTTTGTGCTACTTGTAAACCAAGTAACTTACCACAAGCTGGTCTTATGGGTTCTTTTAGAAATATTAATTTCCCTTGGCAGATGATTTCTCTCGATTTAATTGGTCCATACCCTCGTAGCTATACAGGAAATACTTATTGTCTCGTAGTAGTGGACTATTTCACCAAATTTCCTTTGGTTTGCCCTCTTCGGAAAGCCACAGTCCCAGCAATTATTAAGTATTTGGAAGAACAAGTATTTTTAGTATTTGGTGTTCCTCAAATTGTCTCCTGTGACAATGGGCCCCAATTTATCTCGAACGCTTTCAAGACTCTTATGTCCAAATATAGGGTGCAGAAGATTTTCTATAATGCTGCATATCACCCTCAAGCGAACCACTCAGAACGTGTAAATCGTAGTATTGTTACCGCTTTAAGGTCTTATACATTTGAGGACCATAGGTCGTGGGATCAATACATTCATTCTGTTCCCCAACCCATAAGGACTTCCACTCACGAGGTCACTAAATGTTCTTCCGCGTATCTTAACTTTGGTCGAAATGTTCCTCTCTCAGGCGATTATTTTGGTTTAATTTCCGATAATGCAACTACTTTACCACAAGTTTCTGAGAATCTTCATCGACTAGAGGATCTCCAAAACCTACCCCCTATATTTGCCGATATTCGGAAGAGATTGAAATCTTCTTATTTACGTTCCCAGAAATATTATAATTTAAGGAAAAGACCGTTACGTTTTTATCCTGGAGACCGAGTCCTAAAACGAAATTTTGTGAAATCAAGTAAAAATGATGCCATAGCGGCGAAATTTTGTCAGAAGTATATTCCATGTACGGTTTTAAAAGTCATATCGCCTCTTGTCTATGAACTAAAAGACAATTCGTCCAATAAACGAATTGGTCGTTTTCATGTCAAAGAGCTCCTACCTGATAAAACAGTCATGGATTCTGAGTCCTCGACCTCAGAGGATGATTAGGTATTAACTTGCGTTCTGCATTAATTTTGGAACCTTTTATCGCAGTCTGCAACTTGCTAGTTTCCTAAAAACTCTTATTTTTGCTATTTGGTAATTATTATTTTTACCTCTGCTCTTGATTATACCTTTGATAGTTAAGTTGTTCACATATATTATGGACTCGGCGTTTGCACAATGAATGTCATAACATTTGTCTGGTGTAATAAATGCATTATACAGGGTATTCCATTATTATCACTTCTCAAAATATTAGACTGTTATAGGTAAATTGCTTTTAAATATTGTCTTTTCACTTTTATTAGTAAATTTTGTTGTACATGGGTATATATGTGTATCTAAGCATAATACGTGGGTTCGAATTCGTTGATCAAATTCCGGACTAGATCGTTAGCGGATTTCGTAATCCATGCTATATTTTGTGATGGATGTACTTTTACCTGGAGTCGCTATGTGGCGGATATGGTCGTTGACCATCTTCGGTTCTGTAGCATAGATTAAGTCTTCATCAAGTTATACAATGGATTTTTTTTCTTGTACAAGGCGATAACCCAATACCTTAATATTAATTTCGTTGATGGTTGTTATATCAATAATTTTTGGAGAATACATTCATTAGCTGTTGTTTAGTGACTACTCTAATATTTGGTTTTCGTTTTCTTATGCATTGGTCCACTATAGTAGTCCAGTTCGGACCTCTTCTGTCATTGATTTTAGGAACTGATCTATAAATATACGATTTCAGATGAAATTGTTTGATTTTGGTTCTTAAATTTTAGTTTTACCTTTGAGAAATTTTAGTTAAGAACTTACTTGTGTTGATGCTTATACATGTGTTAGTATAAAAATACACTGATTATCAAACGTTTTGGTATATCGTACACTGAAATCAGCTGTAGCCTTAGGCTATAGATTTGTCGGATACAGATATTAAGTTAGGTTATCTTTAGGTTACCTTTCAATGATTATTACCTGTGATTCTTCTTCTTCTTCAAGTGCCGTCTCCTAATCGGAGGTTGGATATCATCATCACTATCTTTACTCTATCCACCGCTGCTCTAAAGAGTTCTATAGAACTGCATCTGTGTGCTGCATACCTGTGATTATATTAAGTCAATTCGGGAATGGATTATGAATTATACTGACGGAACCATATTTGGATGGATACGATAATGGCTATCCATTTGTGGAACTGTTTTGTTTGTCCATTTTTTGTTTTGCTGTGCATTCTTAACTACCTGGTTTATATCTACATTGGATATATAATATATTTAACTTAGCGTATCGTACTTCACTTTATCTTATCTTATCTTATCTTATCTTACCTAAGAGAGTTATGTTACATCTCTATTTCCTTACCTTAAGTTATCTTTGATACCATGTTTTGAATCGGTTGGAGAATATCCTGGTTACTCTCGGTTGAATATGTCAACAATAAATTTTATGTTCATCTTTGGATTAACTTAGGTGCTAATATCCAAATCGATAGTGAGTCCGATAGTGAGTAAGGCCAAATTTAATGGTTCTTTATGTAGTTGGGTGGATACTTTGTTTAGTCAGGAATATTTTTTTCTAGTACCTTTAGTTCACGTTTATAACAATTTGGGGTTACGTGTAATCTAAGCCTTTAATGTGAACGATTTAATAAGTTTAATTGATGTGAGTAATGGTACAGCAAGAATAACTATTAGTAGACTTTAAGATACCTAGTATACGGTTCATTCGTAAATAAATTCTGGATGCAGATCATCAGACTAGTCCTTGTCTACGTTAAGGAAGGAAAAGTTCCTTTCTCGCGATCTCCGTAAACCATACCGGTTCCGGAATCTTGGGAACTTACCTTGATGCACTCTTGTGTTGGATCCACACAAGTGTGTCATACTTTTGTGCCCGCACTCTTCCATGCTCGGAAGCATGAGAAGTGCTGCCTTCTATTTCCCTTGTGTAATATGTGGTATAATGTGGATGTTTACCCACTTTGAGCCAAATTCAAAATTAATGTTTTAGGTTAGATTAGATTAGTTAGTTGATGTACTAATCCTATCTTTAACTTTGTGGAGTGGTTGTGACTGTAACTACAGCTACAACTGCTAGGAGCTACTACTCCTGACCCATATTAAAGTACTAACCCTGCCAAGAATAAACTTCGTTTTGGTTTTTGCCAGAATAATTTTCTGAAGGAAAATTATATCGAGTGGAGGGGGAATGTAGCGTTCCGCTACGTTTACGAGTAGCCACTCCCGACAACCGTAATAATTAACATCGAATAACAAAAAGTTTACCTTACGATCGAGGTAGGAAAATGAAAACAGAATTAGTGCTAGCTAACCAACGACTTAAGAAGGTCAAATAAAGACAAATATGTGTTGGAGAAAAACCGGCAGACGACATACATAAAAGAATAGGAGAAATTCAATAAATCTATTTTGGAATTGCAATTACAAAGCAAGCTAAATATATCTGTAAAGATATAATATACCTAAAATGAACGTCTGGTAAGTGATTTTATTTTAAAATTTCTTTTGGAAATTTAGGAAACACATATATCGAAATGAATAATTTTATACCTTAAAAAGTCAAATCTAGCAAAGCTACTTTTAGAAATATATTACTTAAGTAATAATGTAATTTCATTTTGGATAAATGACCTTCCCATTTATGTGGAAGAATATGTTCGGTTATCTTTTGTAACCGGTCTGTCTCACCTTGCATCCAGGAAAAAATGTCTAGATACCTAATGAGAACCTCTCTTTTTAGCCGTACCTAGAGAATTATAAAATAGAACCAAGCTTTTAATATCCCACAAAGACAACTTATATGGAAAATGCACTAAGAATAACATTCCTATTAATTATCCGGAAAGTAAATCTTCCCCAAGATGTGTATACTCATAGAGCCGCTTACCGTCTGATAAACCGGCAAGTCCATAAGCCAACACTTGGAATTAGAGCTGAAGGAATTTTCATCTAGATTGGAACAAAGATAAGTGTACTTAATTAATGTTCTCATTTATAGACCGAATTGTGTTCCGCAATATATTATATATTTATTGGACATTTGTTGTTAAGTACTAGATTATTTTTTTAACTTCCCTTATCATATCTTTTACTATCGGTTGTGTCTACACAACCAATAATATTTTGTCAATTTTTCATCTAAATCTAAATGCATGTAAGGGAATATAAGTACTTATAGACCTAAAGCATTGGTCTCTATAGGGTTCATTACATAATAACTTAGGTATTGTGGTAGATAATATACAAGTATATTAATACGGTTTTATGAAGAATATTATCTGGTTCTGTTGACTAGCACTCACTATTGTTTTTCTGTCTCTTTATTGTTTGTATCTGAAATAAACGTAAACTCATAGAAATCGTTAAATCGTAGGAAACTTTGACGTTATCTACTTATATCTTGGCAACCAAAATTTTAACATTACTCATATTCATTATTTATATTATTAATTAAATTTTACTATTATATATTCATCTTGCAAGCCAATGTTTTACATTATTATACATTATTTATATTTTTAGCTAGAAATTTTACAATATATATATACATTAGTTAACAAAATCGTACTTTACATATATCTAGATATTTTTTTTTACACAATAAAAATAAGGTATACCTATTGGGTTTGTATCATTTCACCTGCACCTGAAATCTCTCAACTATATGGGATTATATAATATTTTATTTCAGGATTAAGTTATATTTTTTGTTTATATCTTTCTCCTTATTTCTCTCTCTCTCTCTCTCTCTCTCTCTCTCTCTCTCTCTCTCTTTTCTAGTCTCCCACACTGTTCTATCAACGAAGTAAAGGCTCTAAAAGGCATTTACTTCTGGCGCCCATCTTTGGTTTATTGATCATAGGTCAGTTCTTTTCTCTTTAGTATTTCATTACTTTTTAATTTTTCTGGTTTCTTCCATTATCACTATCTCTTTCTCCCCTAAACAACAGCACGAAAATAAGCCGATCTCCACTTCCTGAGCTTTTACGTCTCATCCTCATCCTCATAATTAATTTGTTATCTTCATTCTAATTTTAACTTGTTAAGCCGTTTCTCACTACTCCTTTCTCTTCATCAATCAATTTTTAGTACCAAAAAAAATATAACCCTACTAGAAGGGTTACAAACAAAGTAGCTTTGTTTTTGGTTTCAAGTTACTTTTCATTGTTCATTCACTGTTGGCGGTGACACACTGTAAAATGGCCAAATTGCAATTTTTGTTATCGCTTAATCTTTGACGATTTGGAAAAGTGTGTATATTGTTTTGGGTATATTTTCGTGTACTAAATCTATTTATTGTTTAGTCCATTTTTTCATTGTCCAGTCACCCTTGGCTTATATAATATAATAAGAACAAGTGTTGTTGAAAAAACTGAATCTGTTTTCAAATCTATTTTTTGAGTTTGGTTTATTAGAGTTTATTAGGTTTATTAGGTTCAATTTGTGCAATCGATTCAGAAAGTTTAAATTTTACATTCTGAAAATATTGTGAAGTGAAAAAAATGAGTGAAATAAAAAGAGAGTAGCTGAGTGGAGCGATGAAAAGAAAAATGAAACAAAAAAAGGAAGAAGTTCTGAAGAAGATACCCAAAATTTCTTCATTTTTCCATCAACCAGATTCTCAAAGTGGTTTAGATTGCAATGGTATGTAGATACTAGATCTCTATCTACTAATTCAACAATAATTCTTATCTAATTGTCGTCTGTAACAGGGGTGGCCAAGGTCCTTGATATTCTTTGAAAGAAATTTGAATTTTTTTAGAAGCCGTCATTAAATGCGTATTAAAAAGTTATGCAAAAAAGAGGTGTTGAAAAAATTTTTACAGAGCTTTTTTACTTCTGTTGATAATTCTTTAAATCTCAATGAATAAATGGTGACAGCACTTCTTAGTAATTCTTTCAGATGCTGGTTAGTTCGTACTGATGAGTATTTGAATTTCAGGAATTTTAAAGTGGAATAAAATTATTCACACATGTCTTCTTCTTCATGTGCCGTGCTCGATTATCGAGTGTTGGCTATCAAAATTGGCTATAGTAATTTTGTTGGCGGCAGCTCGGAAAATGGAAGCTGGAGTTTCTCAAACCACTCTCTTAGGTCTCTAAGCCATGACGTTTTTCTTCGACCTGGCCCTTTTCTTTCGTCTCCTTTGCCTTTTATTATTAAATGGAGTATATTATAACTCTCTGGGTGGCGCATTCTTCTCTAGGTGCCGTCTCCGCTTCGAAGGTTGGCAATCATCAAAGCGATTTTTACTTTTGAGAGTGCGGCACTAAATAATTCGTTGTTACTACATCTAAACCATGCCCTAAGATTCTTCAGTCATGAGTTAAATCAGCTATCAGCTTCCTATAAATCTTTTTCCTGGATTTTCCTTACATAATGAACTGGAGTATTAGATATTTATCTCCTCCCATCACATGTCCCATATATCTCAGTTTTCTTCTCTTAATTGTTAGAATTACTTCTCTTTCCTTATGCATACGTCTGCCTGATTACCTCTACGTTGGTTATTCTATTTACCCATGAGATCTTCAGCACTCTTCGGTACATCCATATCTCGAATGTCTCCAGTCTTCTCACGTCAATTTTCTTCAGTGTCCACGCTTCCATCCCGTAGTATAATACGGATAGCACATAGCACCTCATAACATGGCCAAAAAAATATTCAAGTTTGCGAGTTTTTACTGCTCTGATGACTTCTCGTAATTTTTCCCCTCCGATGTATAACAACTTCGTTACGAACTCTATCCACCCAACTTATTCGTAGGATCCTCCGATACACCAAGGTTTCAAAGGCTTCCAGCTTTTTGAGAAGGGTATCCGTTAAAGTCTAACCTTCGACACCATACAAAAAAGTACACATTCACATAAGTACGGTGTTCCATTGAACATTTTCTAGCACTACCTTATATCAGTTCTTGAAAAGGGCCCCGCGAAAATCTTTGATACGGGGCTCCTGTGGGGCTAGCTACGCCACTGCTGCTGAGAAAGAATGTATAACTAAAAAATTTTATTTTTACATTATAATAATGACCTCTCAGTACATGTCAAATGTGTCGAGTGTTCTTTTAATGGATATTTTGATTCGCTATGTATGTTTATGGTATTGTTCGTAATGCGCATAAGTCCAATTTTCAAAATTTTTGTTACAATTTCTTTTGTTTCTCATAGAGTATCTCATAAGAAAAACGGAGCCTAGACGAATGAAAGCGAAATGTGATCGTTTCCCTTTCGTTTTCTATATTCGTCGTCTGCTGTCTTATTAATTGAAAAAGTCGCAGATTAAGGATGTACCAGTAAGAACTTTCAAACACGAAAAATCTCAGTTTTAAAATACTATCTACCATTTTAATTCTTATTAAATTGGTGGATTCTGCATCTGAGATTCTTCAATTTGTTAATAGATGTCACTGTATCGCGTCTGATGGGAAATTTGAATTATTTTTCAGATTCCCTTTAAAATGATGGTGGAGCTGTTTTTCGGTTCAGAGGTGGGCACACTATCGAAAGCTACTGATGACGCCTGAAAGGGTAGAAACAGTGCCTGTCTAGCTGGTGTGCAACCCTCTGAATCGAAAACAAGCAAAACCATCATTTATTATTTTTATTTCCTTTACTCGGATTTGAGTACTGAAAGTTCCTCTGCTGTCCGTTTTTCCTAGACGAATGAAAGCGAAATGTGATCGTTTCCCTTTCGTTTTCTATATTCGTCGTCTGCTGTCTTATTAATTGAAAAAGTCGCAGATTAAGGATGTACCAGTAAGAACTTTCAAACACGAATAATCTCAGTTTTAAAATACTATCTGCCATTTTAATTCTTATTAAATTGGTGGATTCTGCATCTGAGATTCTTCAATTTGTTAATAGATGTCGCTGTATCGCGTCTGGTGGGAAATTTGAATTATTTTTCAGATTCCCTTTAAAATGATGGTGGAGCTGTTTTTCGGTTCAGAGGTGGGCACACTATCGAAAGCTACTGATGACGCCTGAAAGGGTAGAAACAGTGCCTGTCCAGCTGGTGTGCAACCCTCTGAATCAAAAACAAGCAAAACCATCATTTATTATTTTTATTTCCTTTACTCGGATTTGAGTACTGAAAGTTCCTCTGCTGTCCGTTTTTCCTAGACGAATCAAAGCGAAATGTGATCGTTTCCCTTTCGTTTTCTATATTCGTCGTCTGCTGTCTTATTAATTGAAAAAGTCGCAGATTAAGGATGTACCAGTAAGAACTTTCAAACACGAAAAATCTCAGTTTTAAAATACTATCTACCATTTTAATTCTTATTAAATTGGTGGATTCTGCATCTGAGATTCTTCAATTTGTTAATAGATGTCGCTGTATCGCGTCTGATGGGAAATTTGAATTATTTTTCAGATTCCCTTTAAAATTATGGTGGAGCTGTTTTTCGGTTCAGAGGTGGGCACACTATCGAAAGCTACTGATGACGCCTGAAAGGGTAGAAACAGTGCCTGTCTAGCTGGTGTGCAACCCTCTGAATCGAAAACAAGCAAAACCATCATTTATTATTTTTATTTCCTTTACTCGGATTTGAGTACTGAAAGTTCCTCTGCTGTCCGTTTTTCCTAGACGAATGAAAGCGAAATGTGATCGTTTCCCTTTCGTTTTCTATATTCGTCGTCTGCTGTCTTATTAATTGAAAAAGTCGCAGATTAAGGATGTACCAGTAAGAACTTTCAAACACGAAAAATCTCAGTTTTAAAATACTATCTACCATTTTAATTCTTATTAAATTGGTGGATTCTGCATCTGAGATTCTTCAATTTATTTAATAATTATGACCTATAGAATGGAGACGATGACACTTACACAGGTATCAGCCAATAGATTGAGAACGACACAGAGGGCGATCAGACGAGCTATGTTAGAAGTATCTCTGAGGGAACATATACAAAATGAGGACGTGTGAAGCAGGACGTAAGTGGAATATGTAATTGGAAGAATTGAAATGCAAATGAAATGGACTTGGGTAGGACACGTGGCACGACAAAACATCGAAACGTGGACGAGAAAAATTGTACATTGGAGACGACCCGAGCACAGTCGTAGTAAAAGAAGACCACAAAAACGGTGGCTAGACGACATCAAAGCAAAAATGGGAGAAACTGGCACCAAATAGCACAAAACAGAGAAGAATGGAGAACTCATGAGGAGGCCTTTCTCCAGGGGTTCTAGACTGTTTATATATACATATAATATACATAATAATACATAAGTACAAAATTTATTTCGCCGAAGCGATGACGGTCGCGAATTCAATGCTTTTTTCCCATCTAAAAAGTGCACAACGTCCTTAAAGAAGTTTTCACTTCAATAATATTACTATTATTACACGTAGGTACATTATAATATACGTACAAAATTTATTTCGTCGAAGCGATGACGGTCGCGATGACAGTCGCGAAATCAATCTTTTCTCCCCATCCTAAAATAGATTTTACATTTATTTTAAATTTAAATACTTCTACACAATTTATATTTACATACAGTCGGAAAAATGAAAGAATACCCATGAACGATCACATCAATCACTTATTTTGTATTTGCTGTCTTTTTCTATAACAAACGTTTGTTATTTATAGAAAAAGACAGCAAATACAAAATAAGTGATTGATGTGACCGTTCATGGGTATTCTTTCATTTTTCCGACATTACACATAATAAATATACATACGTACAAAATTTATTTCGTCGAAGAGATGACGGTCGCGAAGACGGTCGCCAAATAAATCCTTTTTCCCCATCCAAAAATAGGTTTTACATTTATTTTAAATTTAAATACTTCTATACAATTTATATATGCATACACATAATAAATATACGTACAAAATTTATCTCGCCGAAGAAATGACGGTCGCGATGACGGTCGCGAAATAAATCCTTTTTGCCCATCTTAAAATGTTTTACATTCATATTAAATTTAAATACCTCTACACAATTTATATATACATACACATAATATGTAGCACAAGCGATGACGGTCGCGAATTCAATGCTTTTTCCCCATCCAAAAATAGGTTTTACATTTATTTTAAATTTAAATACTTCTATACAATTTATATATACATATACATAATATATATAGGTACGTACAAAATTTATTTCGCCGAAGAGATGACGGTCGCAATGACGGTCGCCAAATAAATCCTTTTTCCCCATCCAAAAATAGGTTTTACATTTATTTTAAATTCCTCGTCCAATTTACTTACCGTTGCACGTCATCCGCGCCATAGCCTGTGACACGATACCAACA
Organism: Diabrotica virgifera virgifera; assembly: GCF_917563875.1. Lineage (NCBI taxonomy): Eukaryota > Metazoa > Arthropoda > Insecta > Coleoptera > Chrysomelidae > Diabrotica > Diabrotica virgifera. Next base: position 172,229,815 of record NC_065443.1, read on the forward strand.
TGAAATATCTAGGCGATAGGTGTGTTCCCCTTTAGAATCATTTTGATTCTAAAAAAGAACACACCCACTGCCTAAATATTTCGTGTTGGTATCGTGTCACAGGCTATGGCGCGGATGACGTGCAGCGGTAAGTAAATTGGACGAGGTATATACATATACATAATGTATATACGTACAAAATTTATTTAGCCGAAGAGATGACGGTTGCGATGACGGTCGCGAAATATATCCTTTTTCCCCATCTTAAAATGTTTTACAATTATATTAAATTTAAATACCTCTACACAATTTATATATACATACACATAATATGTAGCACAAGCGATGACGGTCGCGAATTCAATGCTTTTTCCCCTATCCAAAAAGTGCACAACGTCTCTAAAGAAGTTTTCACTTAAAAAATTTAAAGCACTCATGGGAGTGCCGACAGAAGTGAAAACTTCTTATAGTATATAAATTACGAGCTCAATGTTTTCCCCATCCAAAAAGAAGTGCTATACCTGTATTATATATGCGTTGCGTAAGTTCTATGCTATTTATGTATACATACACATAATATATACATATACGTACGAAATTTAGTTCGGCAAAGTGGTGACGGTCGCAAACTCAATATATTTTCCCCATCAAAAAAGGGCACACGGCCCTAAAGAAGTTTTCACTTAAAAAATTTATTTTGTCGAAGCAATGACTGTCGCTAATTTAATACTTTTTCCCCATCTAAAAAGTGCACAACGGAAGCGATGACGGTTGCTAATTCAACACTTTTTCCCCATCTAAATCCCCGTCTAGAGTGTAAAACCTCTCTAAAAAAGTTTTCGCTTCAAAAATTTATTTCGTCGAAGCAATGCACAACGGAAGCGATGACGGTTGCTAATTCAACACTTTTTCCCCATCTAAATCCCCGTCTAGAGTGTAAAACGTCTCTAAAAAAGTTTTCTCTTCAAACATTATTCGAATCAATGACGGTCGCGATGAAGGTCGCTAATTCAATACTTTTACCCCATCTAAAAAGGGCACAACGTCCCTAAAGAAGTTTTCACTTTAAAAATGTATTTCGTCGAACATTGACGGTCGCTAATTTAATACTTTTTCCCCATCTAAAAAGAGCACAAAGTCCCTAAAGGAGTTTTCACTTTAAAAATTTATTTCGTCGAAGCAATGACGGTCGCGATGCCGGCGATGACGGTCGCTAATCCATCTAAAAAGTGCACAACGTCATTAAAGAAGACTCCACTTCAAAAATTTATTTCGTCGAAACAATGACGGTCGGGATGACGGTCGCTAATTCAATACTTTTTACCCATCTAAAAAGGGCACAAAAGTACAAAATTTATTTCGTCGAAGTGATGACGGTCGCGAAATAAATCCTTTTTCCCCATCTAAAATAGGTTTTACATTTATTTTAAATTTATTACTCCTATACAAATTATATACATATACATATAGTATGGTATAGTTAGACCCAAACCCAGACATCCAAAGTCAAAGTTATCCTTTAACACCAAATTGTTTTATATGGTCCACATAATGTTCAGAAAAAAGTCACACCATTTTGAGCGTCGGATTTGGGGGGAGAGGGGGGAGAAATCTGCAAATTCGTAGTTTTTACGTTTTTCGTCAATATTTCTAAAACTAAGCGGTTTAGCATGAACAACCCCCTACACAAAATTGTTCTACATTAAATTTGAAATAAAAAAGGTCCTATGCATAACCCTTCTAAAATGAACGGTTCCAAAGTTACGGAGGTAGTATAGTATAATTGGTCCAAAAAAAGGCCTAACCCAGACATCCAAAGTAAAAGTTTTCCTTCAACACCAAATTGTTCTATATGGTCCACATGTTGTTCAGTAAAAAGTTACACCATTTTGAGCGTCCGGTTTGGGGGGTAGATGGGGGAGAAGTCGGTAAATTAGTAGTTTTTTTACGTTTTTCGTCAATATTTTTCTAAAACTATGCTTTTTAGCGTAAGGATTGTTCTATAGAAAAATGTTCTACATAAAATTTAAAACAAAAAAGGTTCTATACATAATTGTTATAAAATCAACGGTTCCAGAGTTACGGAGGGTGAAAAGTGGAGGTTTTCGATACTTTTTATATTTACCGATTTCTCCCCCTCTCCCCCCAAATCCGACGCTCAAAATGGTGTGACTTTTTCTGAACATTATGTGGACCATATAGAACAATTTGGTGTTGGAGGATAACTTTCACTTTGGATGTCTGGGTTTTTGATATCATAAATATCATATCATAAATAAACACCATATCATAAATATTGCCCAAAAAATATAAAAAGTATCGAAAACCTCGACTTTTAACCCTCCGTAACTCTGGAACCGTTGATTTTATAACAATTATGTATAGAACATTTTTTGTTTTAAATTTCATGAAGAACATTTTTGTATATAACACTGTTTACGCTAAAGCATTGTTTTAGAAATATTGACGAAAAACGTAAAAAAACTACTAATTTGCCGGCTTCTCTCCCATCTCCCTCCCAAACCGGACGCTCAAAATGGTGTAACTTTTTACTGAACAATATGTGGACCATATAGAACATTTTGGTGTTGGAGGAAAACTTTTACTTTGGATGTTTGGTTAGGCCTTTTTTTTGGACCAGTTATACTATACTACCTCCGTAACTTTGGAACCATTCATTTTAGAAAGATTATGCATAGGGCCTTTTTTATTTCAAATTTAATGTAGAACAATTTTGTATAGAAGGTTGTTTATGCTAAACCGCATAATTTTAGAAATATTGGCGAAAAACTACGAATTTACCGATTCCTCCCCCCCCCCCCCCCCGCCCCAAACCCGACGCTCAAAATGGTGTGACTTTTTTCTGGACATTGTGTGGACCATATAGAACAATTTGGTGTTGAAGGATAACTTTCACTTTGGATGTCTGGGTTATGCCATCTTTTGCATCAAATATACTATACTAATACGCATAATGTATTATTATATACGTACAAAATTTATTTCGCCGAAGAGATGACGGTCGCTAAATAAATCTTTTTTTCCCCATAATAAAATAGATTTTACATTTATTTTAAATTTTAATAATTTTATACTTTTATATATACATACACATAATATATATATATATATATATATATATATATATATATATATATATATATATATACTTTTTTCTTTTTGGGTGTGGTAGTCAAAATAAAATAGGGCTGTGCTAAGGCTTACTATTTATTCTATTCCAAGCTTTCGGAGGCAATTTCCTCCTTTTCAAGGTTCTACAAAGAAATTACTTGCTAAGTACTGAAAAAGAAATACAAAGTTTTAACTTACCAAGAATGCTAGATTAAGCAAAAAACCGACATACGTTAAAAACGAACTTATTAAATAAAAACATTTAAAGTAGTTGAAAAGTTAAAAAAACACTGATTTTACAATTAAAAAATAAGAAAACGACATGGTGCATGTCGTCTTAAGTCTGGATCAAACCATTTCACGAACAGAAAGAGAATCAAAAAGCGAGATTTACTGTTTCAATAAGTAGAAAGTTATGAAAAAACTTTTAAAAAGTATTATCTATGAAAGACAGTTGTAACGGACTGCAAATACTACCAATCGTAATACCAACTTAAATTTAGCGGGAAATTTGAAAAAAGTCTTTATTATTCATCAAAAAGAAAACAGTATTTAGCAAATATGTTCAGAAAAAATATACTGAATTAATAGTTAACTTGATCAAATAAATAAGAAAATTAAAAGAGATTACTAAGATGCAGAATCAGACTAGTCGAAAGTCAATATATAGGTATAAATTTTACTAAGATTCTGGATCTCAGATCTCTTATTAAGATTGTTGTCATCACTCTTGCTGATATGTATCATCTCCAGGAACGTTCTTTTGAATTTATTACTTTCTCTGGCTAATATTTTAGCATTGTTGAAATCGATCTTATGGTCTAGATTGATTGTATGCTCTGCCAAAGCACACGTAGGTTTATTTAATCTACAGTCGCTTTTATGTGAGATTATTCGACTAGACAAGTTTCTTCCGGTCTCACCTATATATGATGCTGGACATTCAGTACATTCAATGCGGTAAACCACATCTGTGCATTCTAATGTAGTTAAAGGTTGTTTGATTTTACTGTATAACTGACGTATAGTTTTGATGTTTTTGTTAGCTATTTTGATGTTTTTAAATTCCTTGAAAATTTTACTAAGTTCAATAGTTAGTTTGGAAACTAGTGACGTCATCCATCTGAGTGTGATGACGTAATCAATGATTTTTTAAATGGGAATAGGGGTCGTGTGGCACCTCATTTGAAACGGTGTTCAATTCTCTATTCAGTAATATAAACGATAATATCATTATTTATACAGGGTGACCAAAAAAATAATTTTTGAATTAAATTAATTGATCCAAAAAGAAAAATGTATGTAATTTATTTAACTCAAAATACATTGTACTGCTGTCAGTAAATAGAAAAAAATGTTTATTTCACAAATAAACATTTCTTTTCGCTTAAATTAAATCACAAACAGCCTCCCACCTACCTCTTGGCAGTTTGAACATTTAATTTAAGCGAAAAGCAATGTTTATTTGCCAAATAAACATTTTTTTCTATTTTCTGACAGCGACAGAATGTATTTTGAGTTAAATAAATTTCATACATTCTTCTTTTTTCGTCAATTAATTTAATTCAAAAATTATTATTTTGGCCACCCTGTATAAATAATATTAATGTTTAGATTACTGTATAGAGAATTAAACGCCCTTTCAAATGAGGTGCCACACTACCCCTATTCCCATTTAAAAAAACCATCTATTACGTCATCACTCTCAGATGGATGACGTCACTAGTATGAAATATATGCCAAAAAAATTGTAATTTATAAATAAAAATCGATCTGTTTCGGAATTTTTGTCTAAAGTCGTCCATTTTAGAGAAAATGAATTCATTCCATAATTTAGGACCTCTCTGTATACATACAGTCCGTCTAATTTACTTACCGTTGCACGTCATTATCGACCCCAGAGATCTAAGTTGACATAGTTGCCAAAGTATAAAAAAATCCTGAATCCTTTTTAAATCAAATAGATCACATCATTATTGTAAACATGGATTATACAACAAACCAAATTAATATTCAATGTAAATAAATAAAACTTTAGAAATAGGAAACAAGAATTAAGTTATAATCTTACGTTAAAGTAAATAATAAAAACAGTAAATAGTTACAATATAATAATAACTAGAGCTCGGGAAATATGCACTTAAAAAACCCTAAAATATGCATGCAAATATGCGCCAAAAACAGTGGAAATAGCAGCAGTAATCCTTTTATAAAGTATTTCATTTACTTTATACTAAAGTCACAAAAGAAGTTTATTGAAATTTCTATTACCTACGTTACCTACTTCCTACATCATTATATTCATTTATTCTTTATATTCATCATCATCATCGGTATTTATTATATTATTATCTATTACAGTTAAAACTATTATATTATTAAACGTTTTTCTAAATTTTCTAGGGAAAAACTGTGCCATCTTTCAGATAATAATGTTTTATGTGGAAACACTTTCTACTGCAAATGACGTTAAAGGAGCAAACATAAAATATTGTATAATTGGAAGTTCTACCTGAAAAATTAAATTATCAGTAGATAGTAATTGCACAAGAGCTCTAAAATTATCGAAGTTTTTCCGAGTGACACTTTGACAGTGAAATTATGTCAAAGTGTCACGAGGGCAAAAATTCGATAATAATTTTAGAGATCGAGTGCAATTTGTTGCGATTATTTCATGAATAAAACTGTTTGAAATTTTATTGTAATTTATTTATGTAAGTACAAATTAGTACAATTAAACACACAGTTGCTATAAAATTTGACAGTTGAAAGTCATCACTTTTATAACTTTTAAAACATTAATTGTCATTATGTCACTGAATGTATTTTTTCGTAGTAACGAAGAGCGTCTGACGTAATATACTTGACGACGAGATATTATCAAAAATTATCACTTTAATTTTTATTTCTGTAGCTGTCTATTGGTCAGAATCTCCTATGAATGAAATAATCTTCACAATTCCCCATCTTAAGCACTTAAACGCAAAATTTCGCCTGTCAAAATGTTTAATGTGTTTTAAATGAATTCATTTTTTTCGAATCCTGAGAAGACTGACACATATTTTTAAAAATTTTAAACGTAGAATGAAAGATTACATTATTACTCAAGCCAGAAAGTTCCTGAATGCTTTTATAATGTTTATTTTAAATAAGTTACAGGGGTGAAAATAAAAGAGAAAATTTAGTGTGATTTTTAGTTGCAAATATTTCCTTCAAAAGAAACTTTTTATTTATTCTAAGGAACTTTAGTCCTTCGGTAATAAGGTAATCTTCCATTCTGCGTTTCAATTTTCCAAAAATACTTATTAGTTTTCTCTGGATTCGAAAAAAATGAATACATTTAAAACACATTGAAAATTTTGACAGGCGACATTTTGCGCCTTTCCCCTTAATAATATTTTTATTTGAATTATTTTTTGATATTCCTCATTTTTCTTTAAGACCGTGCAGAATTTTTGATAGGCATCCTTTGTTGGTTTCCTCAAGGCATTTAGGCTTTTCATCTAATGAATAGGTAATTTGAATACTTTCGTCTAATGAAATTTTTTGCTTTTCTAATTTAGTAATTGATTCAGCAATATTTACAAAAATGGTTTGAATATGTGCCAAAATACTTTTTAATAACGGTTTTTTTTAATAACCGCACATTTTTTTAGAGCACAATTCCCTCAAAATTATCGGTTATGAAATTTACAGAATTTGACCATGTTACCCATCTAGAGTTAACACAGATTTATTTATTTTATTTATTTATTTATTTATTTATTATTCAAACAAACTATTAGTTTTTTTACATGAATAAATATTACTTATATACATAGTTTCAAAGTACAGAGTATACATTCATCAGTAATTAATTAAAGAAAAGTAAACATCAATAAAAAAAAATAACAAATATATAGCTATTATGAAGAACTGTAGAGCATTGTGACACTATTTAGTCCGCTCACGAATTGGCCTATTTCTTCCCGAAGCTTCTCGGCGTTACGAGACAATACCATTCCTATCCACGGCGTTCGAGACGACCGCTGCCGAAGTATATATAGAACCGAGATTCGAGCACAGGCCAGTCATTCATTCATCGAAGCGCGTCGCGTAATTTAATGTATTCGAATCGAAGATATGAAATGTATTTATTAGTTATCGGAATTATTATGTTTAGTTAATTAAATCATAAATTTGAGTTTGTAAATAAATTAGATGTGTTAGTTGGTGTTATTTGTAATTATTAAAATAAATAAGTGATGTAAATAAAATAATATAAGTAAGTCTTCCTTTATTTAAATTAAACTTAGTGCCTAAAGATATAAATAAATAAAATAGTAGAGTCAATCGCGTAACAAATGGTGCAGAAGTAGGGATACTTGAAATAAATAAAATTAATTCGCGTAAATACAGTGTGGAATCTTTAATAATAACTAAATATAAATCGTAATAAATAAAGAGTGTGACCATGTCTTCACAGTGTAAGCCGAAACTTTCTGATCTGCGCCTTACGGAGCTCAGAACAGAACTGGAAAATCGTGAGCTCGACGCAGCGGGGAAAAAGGCTGATCTAGTGGTTCGTCTGAAGATCGCACTACAGGAAGAGGGTCATGATCCAGAAACCTACGTGTTTGAGGACAGGCAAACTGCTTTAATTTCGTCAATTTCTAAAGAGATTTCTCAAGTTTCCTCGGATGTTTTGAAAGTTTCGACAGACATTACATCGTTAGAGAGCAAAGTTTCTAGTGAAATCTCCCAAGTATCGACAGACATTACATTGTTAGAGAACAAAGTTTCTAGTGAAATCTCCCAAGTTTCCTCGGATGTTTCGAAAGTTTCCTCCGATGTTTCTAAAGTTTCGACAGACATTACATCGTTAGAAAAAAAAGTTTCTAGTGAAATCTCCCAAGTTTCCTCGGATGTTTTGAAAGTTTCGACAGACATTATATCGTTAGAGAACAAAGTTTCTAGTGAAATTTCGAAAGTTTCGGGTGATATTTCATCCCTTGACAGCAAAATGACTAACGAGATCTCTAAAGTCACTTCGGATTTTGACGACAAGATATCGTCCATAAAATCTACTTTTGAAGAAAAGATCAAGGAAATAGAAAAGAAAATGGAGGAAACGGAAAAAGTAGACAAAGGTATGGAACCCATCTTAACAGACATTAAAAATGATGAAACCAAATACAAATTGGAGCCACGGTCGATAGTTGAAGGGAGTGTAGGTCATGCTCGTGTTAAGGTGCCAAATTTCGACGGAAAGTCATCATGGAACAACTACATGAAACAGTTCGAATCGGCGGCCAGAGCGAACGGATGGTCCGAAAAAGAAAAAGCTGTAAACCTCACTATTGCTCTTCGAGGCGACGCTTTGGATGTCCTCCAGACCATAGCCGTAGAGGAGACAGATGACTTCGAGCAGCTGAAAAAGAGACTGAATATGCGATACGGGCACGAACATTTAGAGCATGTCTATCAGTCGCAGTTAAAAATCGAAGACAAAAGAAAGATGAAGCTCTTCAAGAATACGAGGTCGATATTGCCAGGTTGGTACGATATGCATATCCAACAGCTCCCGAAGACATGATGGAAAAGTTGGCTGTTCAAACATTCATTGATGGCCTTCGTGATCATGAAATGCAAAGAACACTGCGGTTAGCTCGTCACAAGACGCTGGTCGATGTCTTGTCTGCCGCCCTCGAGTTCGAATCAGCTACGCAGGCCTCTGGTGAGTACAGTGCAGTTCGAACTGTGAAAGAAGAAGAGGATGAAGACAAACTTGACCAGCTGGTAAATATGGTGAAAGGCTTTACATCGAAGAAAACGAAGACCATGAATTGCTGCAATTGTGGTGAAAATGGGCACGCACGGAGTTTAAGGAAGAACGCAAATCAAGAAACTCGCCAGCAGGAAATAAGAGAACGCACAGACCCTAGGAGGGCAGCCTCGACTCAGAACTCCTCTAAAGACCATCTAATACTAATAGCTTCTTTGAAATGTCGTGAGGATAGTGTATATGTAGATGGAGAAATAAATGGTAAAAAGTATACATTGTTGGTGGATACCGGAGCGACCAGGACCATTATACGACCGTCAGTTATAAACAGCCGTAAGAAACTCTTACCAACGAGGTTGCGACTGCGGACTGCCACAGGTGAAAATGCCAACACCCACGGAGAAATCCAGATACAATTAGGGATTGGAGCAGAAAAGTTCGTCCATACTGTCATAGTTGCAGACATCGAAGAAGATGTTATATTAGGAATGGACGTAATGCAAAGTGGGCAACGAGGAGGTATTTCTTCATCCACATGATGACAGCACTATGCTAGTAGCCATTAGAGAAGATACAGTTGTGCCTGCGAGGAGTGAAACGATCATCGTAGCGCGGCTACAGGGAATTGTAGAAGAAGGAACACCTGTTATGATGGAGCCATGGAACCACGACGAGGAGGTTGGCCAAGGAATCATAATTGGAAAGGAATTGGTTACTTCTGCTAAAGAAATTCCCGTGAGATTGATTAATGTCAATGACTACCCGGTGACCATCAAGAAGGAGACAAAAGTAGGAACTTGTGTACCCGTGACGTCCATAATCCGTCAGAAAACAACATCAGATAATTCCAACGACAAGTTCGACCAAATGGTTGCAGTTGCAGGCCAATCTCTAAATCAAGTGGAGAAAAGGAAATTAAGGGAATTTCTTCGGCAATATCGTGACATATTCGTACCGAAAGGAGGAAAGACAGGAAGAACGACAGTTGTCAAACATAAAATTGACACTGGTACCGCTAGGCCAATTCGTCAAACAGCTCGACGATTACCACAGGCGAAGAGAGAGGAAGCTGAAAGGATTGTTCAAGAAATGAGGAAAGACGGGGTGAGAGAACCTTCTACGAGCCCATGGGTCTCTCCGGTGGTCCTGGTCAAGAAGAAAGATGGAACTACGAGGTTCTGTGTGGACTACCGTTTGTTGAACAATGTTACCAAGAAAGATAGTTATCCTCTGCCTCGGATCGACGACACGTTGGACACATTGGCTGGAAGTAAATTGTTTTCTACGTTGGACTTGAAGTCTGGATATTGGCAAGTAGAAATGGATCCAGTGGACAAAGAGAAGACGGCCTTTAATACAGGATCTGGATTATGGGAATTCAACGTTATGCCGTTTGGACTCTAACGCTCCTGCGACATTTGAGAGGCTTATGGAAAATGTGTTGAGAGGGTTATCTTGGAAAACGTGCCTGGTGTATTTAGACGACATAATCGTTTTGGGAGAGACGTCTGAAGACCACCTGAAGAATTTAGAAGACTTTTTAATCGACTTAAAGCTGCCCAGTTAATGTTAAATCCCAAGAAATGCCAGTTATTTCAAAGTAAAGTCAATTATTTAGGTCATATAGTCAGCAAAGAAGGAGTGGCCGTGGATAAAGGAAAAATCGATTCCATTAAGGAATGGCCTGAACCAACTGATAAACATCAAGTGAGAAGTTTTCTGGGACTATGTACATACTACCGGAGATTCATTAAGAATGCAGATATTGCTAAGCCATTAACGCGACTTACAGAGAAAGCAAGGGATTATTGCTGGGATGGAGACTGCCAAACGGCCTTTGAAACTTTGAAGAGGCATTTAATTACAGCGCCAATATTAGGGTATCCACTGCCAGAAGGAGAGTTCATCTTAGATACGGATGCAAGTAATGTGGGAATTGGAGGAGTGCTGTCGCAGATCCAAGGAGGACAGGAACGAGTCCTTGGATATTTTAGTAAAGTGCTTTCAAAACCTGAACGAAATTATTGCGTCACGAGAAGAGAACTTCTAGCAGTAGTAAAATCAGTGGAACACTTCTATCAATACCTCTACGGAAGGAAGTTTCTAATCCGAACCGACCATGCCGCCCTTAAATGGTTAATGCAGTTTAAGAATCCAGAGGGTCAGATAGCCAGATGGATTGAACGACTTCAAGAATATGATTTCAAGATCGAGCATCGGACCGGAGTTAGCCACAGAAACGCTGATTCTCTATCTAGAAGACCGTGTCCAGCAGAATGTTCCCATTGCAACAAAACAGAGACGAAGGAAGCAGCAGTACTAAGAACAACAGTGGTCAACGACGAGTGGACGCCTACAAAGATCAAGGAAGAACAAGAAAAAGATCCAGTTTTACAGAAAATTCGAAAATGGAAAGAAGAAAATCGTCGACCATCTTGGCAAGAAATATCAAGCCTAAGCTCAGTAGTTAAGACGTATTGGGCCCTGTGGGACTCATTTATCTTGGAAGACAGCTTGCTTAAACGAGTAATAGAAAATGATGATGGTTCAGTGAGGAGAAAACAGTTGGTGATTCCAAAAAGCAGAGTAGCCGAAGTACTTCGTCAGTTACACGACAGTCCATCAGGAGGGCATTTTGGTGTAAAGAAGACCCTTCAGAGAATTCGGGAACGATTTTATTGGATGAATAGTTCCGACGATGTGAAGGACTGGTGTAAGAAATGTACTACCTGTGCTACAAGTAACGGACCCTACCGGAAAAGGAAGGCTCCTATGAGACAGTACAATGTTGGAAGTCCGTTTAAAAGAATAGCTTTGGATATTGCCGGGCCATTTCCAGAAAGTGACAATGGATGCAAATACATGTTGGTGGTAATGGATTACTTCACGAAATGGGTTGAGATCTACGCAATTCCAGACCAGAAGGCCGCCACTATTGCAGATGTGTTAATCAAAGACTGCATCAGCCGATTCGGAGTGCCTCTGGAGATCCATAGTGACCAAGGAAGGAACTTTGAGAGCGATCTATTTCAAGGAATCTGTGATAAACTAGGCATGAAGAAGACAAGAACCACGGCCTATCACCCGCAATCGGATGGAATGGTGGAGCGTATGAATAGGACAGTCGGCAAGTATTTGACAAAGATGGTGTCCAATCATCAACGAGACTGGGACCAGTACCTTCCGTTCTTCGCAATGGCCTATAGATCTGCTGTTAATGAATCAACTGGCCAAACACCAGCAAAAGTCCTATTTGGACGTGAGATGCGTCTACCCTGTGATCTAGAGTTTGGATGTCGACCTGGAGAAGATGTTGCTGGTGAGGATTACGTGAATGAATTACGAAGAAGAATGGACGATATACATGAGTTGGTCCGTTCTAATCTTCAGATCGCTAGTGACCGAATGAAGAAACGATACGATACCCAAGCCGAGAGGGGATGTTTCAAGGAGAACGACAAAGTCTGGCTTTATAATCCAAAGAAGCAAACAGGTTGTTCTCCCAAGTTGCAGCAGTTCTGGGAAGGTCCGTACCTCATTGTCAAGAAAATTAATGACGTTATCTACCGAATAAGCAAGATTCCTAGGGGAAAGCCGATGATAGTCCACCATAACCGGTTGGCGCCGTACGAGGGAGACCACGACGTAGATGAAGAAGTGGAAGTAAACCAAGTTCGAGAGATGCCTGACCTCACGTTTGAGGAGTTCATGGGGGCCTATGGAGGTACCGGTAAAGCGAGACATGGTGTTACCAATGAAGAAAAGCGAGATCTACTCGCACTTCCCGATGACTATTCACTGGCCCATACCATCCCGGCCAGTATCAAAGACGCACGAGGGTTGGCGTCCGCCTTCCGAAGGAAGTTTGGTCGAGTTGCAGAACTTCAATGCCAACTGCCAGCTCCTGGCAAAGCATTGAAACTCCAAGATGCATCACGTTACCTATTCTATCTGGTAACAAAAGACACTGTCCATGACCAACCTACCTACCAAGATGTATGGGATGCATTAATTCAATTGAGAGAGCACGTGTTGGAGTCCGACGTGCAAAAGTTAGCCATGCCAAAGTTAGAATGCCGCCAATTAGACTGGAGAGTTTTCCGAAATATGGTAGAAGAAATTTTTAAAGACACCGAGGTCCGGGTGTTAGTCTGTTGCAATCCGCATAGTTACTGGTGCGGAGCGAAGACCGTCCCCTGCCACTTTTATACAACTGGGAGTTGTAAAAGAGGGTCCAGTTGCAGATACCAGCATCCAGTTCCAGTCCCGACAAGGTTCCAGGAGGAACCATCTTTTAAGGAGGGGGCAATGTGACACTATTTAGTCCGCTCACGAATTGGCCTATTTCTTCCCGAAGCTTCTCGGCGTTACGAGACAATACCATTCCTATCCACGGCGTTCGAGACGACCACTGCCGAAGTATATATAGAACCGAGATTCGAGCACAGGCCAGTCATTCATTCATCGAAGCGCGTCGCGTAATTTAATGTATTCGAATCGAAGATATGAAATGTATTTATTAGTTATCGGTATTATTATGTTTAGTTAATTAAATCATAAATTTGAGTTTGTAAATAAATTAGATGTGTTAGTTGGTGTTATTTGTAATTATTAAAATAAATAAGTGATGTAAATAAAATAATATAAGTAAGTCTTCCTTTATTTAAATTAAACTTAGTGCCTAAAGATATAAATAAATAAAATAGTAGAGTCAATCGCGTAACAGTATGAACATCATCAACGGTAGTGAAAGCTGTAAATTTATTAGATGGACAAATTAATAATTCCAGTTACTATTTTCAATCGAAACTTAGCAGGAGAATCAGCCCAATTTAAATTGAATAATTCATTAAAGTGGTTTGCCAACCGGAACATGGTTACAAGAGGTGATCGATTGGTCGAAAAAACTTGAGGTATGTGAAACATAGGGCTAGAGCGCATTCTTCTGGCTGGTACGTTAAATTTAACCAATTCAAGCAATTCGGTAGAATTAATTTTGTTATTAATGATCTTGTATAAAAAAGTCAATACAGAGATTTGCCTCCTATTCTCTAGCGATAAAATTTTAAATTCTTTTCTTAGGCTGGATGTTCTAACAGTATGATAATCAGGATACCTACGGAATTTTCTTAAATAAAGGGACCTCAAAAATTTATTTTGTATTTTTTCTAACCGCTCTAAATTAGTTTGATACTCTGTGTACCACACTTGTAACCCAAATTCTAATTTGCTCCTTACTAGAGAATAATATAATATTTTGAGCGTATTTATGTTAGTAAAGTTATTTGACTGTCTTATTATATAACCCAATGTTCTATTTGCAGATTTTGCGATATTTTTAATGTGGTTACTAAATGATAACATACTATCGTACGTTATCCCTAAATCTGTTTTTTCTGAGTCCCGCTGTAGACTTTGTTCATTCATTAGGTAATCGAATAAGCACGGATTTTTTAAACGCGTTATTGACAATACAGAACATTTATTTATATTAAAATGCAATTTATTTTGACAACTCCATTCATAGACCTTGTTTATGTCTTTCTGTAACATGACACAATCTCTAACTGTTTCAACCCGCCTGTACAATTTCAGATCATCTGCAAACATTTGATACATAGAATATTTAAATACCTTAGGTAAATCATTTATAAAGAGTGGAAACAGTAGTGGCCCTAGGTTGGATCCTTGCGGAACCCCCGAATTCATTTCATATTTTCCAGATGTATTCCCATTGCGTTTAACTACTATGCCTCTATTTTCTAAGTAATTTTTTATTAATGTAAGAAAGTTTATTGATAGTCCATATCTGCTTAGTTTTTTTAACATAATATCATGATCCACTTTATCAAAAGCTTTTTTGAAATCCGTGTATATTACATCAAGTTGAGATTTACGTTCAATAGTTTCTAATGCATCGTTAGTAAAAAGGAATAGATTGGTATTACTTGATTTGTTGGCAACAAAGCCGTGTTGATGTGGTACTATAAAATTTTCAACATAACGATACAGTTTACAATAAATTATTTGTTCCAACAATTTAGCTGGAGAGCACATAATTGATATAGGCCTATAATTTTCAACGTTCATTTTATTCCCGGATTTAAATATGGGTGAGACAAGTCCCGTTTTCCACATTGAAGGAAATACATTAGTTGATAATATAAGGTTGTAAATATGTAGTAAGGGCTGTCGCACCCACTCACCACACGCTTTGAGCATAAAAGCAGGTATTCTGTCAGTTCCCGCAGATTTCTTAAGTTTTAATTTATTTATCGCATTATTGAAATCAGTCTCATCAACTGAGTCTAAAATAAAAGTATCATTTGTTATATCTATATCTCTATTAAAATTTAAATTATAAGAAGGTTTCTCCTCTGCATATACTGATGCAAAAAATGTTGCAAAACTTTCGGCAGTCCGTTCTTCCGGTATATCTTGTCCGTTGTAATAATATTTATCACTGTTAGACGTCTTTTTATTATTTCTAATATAATTCCAAAAATTATTTACATCAACATTTATCTCATTTTCTATTTTATTTATATATTCTTTTTTTTTGTCTTAATTAATTTACTTACCTCTTTTCTACATTCTATATATTTATTTTTGTAATGATCAGATATATTTTTTAATTTTCTGTATCTGTCTTTTTCTTTTAACGCCCTATTTATGTCAGGTGTAAACCAAACCGGTCTTAATTTCGTATTTTTATGAAAAACATTTTTTGGAACGCACTCGTCAACAACCCTATTCCAGCTATCATAAAAATTTAGTACAGCCTTGTCTACATCAAATTTTTCTTCCAATACTGCATCCCGATTGATGTCCCTAACACGTTCGCTAAAGGTTAAAAAATCAGCTTTTTTTTAATTTAGTCTAGTTACAATTTCCGTATTCTTTGGTGTAATGCTTCTTTCTATATTTATATTAATCTCAAGCGAGAGATGATATATATCTTGATTAACAAAAGGCAAAAAGTCCCTATTTACTACAATATTTCTAAAATTATTTTCAGATGATATTACTAAGTCCAACGTTCTGTCCTGAAAGTTTTTAATGTTATTATATAATACATACCCATTAAAATCCATAAATTCTTGAAAAATTTCTAAAATATTATTGGATACGTCTAAGTTATATACAGTGCCCGTGATGGCTTTTATATTAAAATCTCCGAAAATATACGTATTATCAGAATGTGTTAGATTATTCTGTAAAAATGCAAAAACCGCTTCGTATACATGTGATGGGCTTCCCGAGGGAATATATAGAGCACAGAAGTTATATTTGTTTTGACCAATTTTCATTTCAATAATAAGCGCTTCAAACGATGTATTATTTCTAATAATTTTCATTATTTTATGTTGATTTTTTACTGCGAAAAATACTCCGCCTCCGGTGTTTGTATTTGTAAATACTAAGTCCCTATCACACCTTACCAGTTTATATGTGGCCAGATCTATTATTTCCCCATCATGCACTCCCGCCTGCAACCATGTTTCAATCGCGATCACAATATCAAAGTCGGCAGCCATAGAGTTTCTATAAAAGTCAGTACATTTGGTGTTCAACCCTCTACAGTTCTGAAAGTAGACATTAAGGTACTGTGACATACCTATTATATAACATGTAAGCCCCCTAAGATGCAGCAAAGTTGGCCACCGTGAAGAAAAAGAATGATAAAAAATCCCCCTATTGGTGGACGGATGAGATTGAAGGTCTACGGGAGAGATGCCTCAGAGCTCGCAGGAATTATATGAGAAGCCAGGGCAGCCTCGAGCTCAAAGAAATATACAAGGAATTAAAGAAAGAATTAAATAAAAAAATAAAACAGGAAAAAAGGAAAAGTGGCAGGCCCTTATAAAAGCGTTGGACGAAGATGAATGGGGCGATGCCTACAAGATAACCATGAAGGCCCTGAAAATAATCGCCCCATATAAATTGGATGAGGACCAGCGGATGGAATCGGCTGAACTCCTCTTCCCAACCAAAGACATCCAGAATTTTATAAAAATATTTCCAAATATGGTGGAGGAGTTTACAGAAGAGGAAATAAAAACCGCTGGTCAAGAGATGAAGACAGGGAAAGCTCCCGGCCCTGACGGGCTGCCACCAGAGGCAATCAAAATAGTAGCAACGGAGAAACCAGGTTTGATCAGAAGAATATGCAACGACCTACTGCAGAAACAAGAGTTTCCCAAAGACCTAAAGGAAGCGAACCTAGTTCTGCTCCTAAAACGTGGGAAACCCCCCGATTCGGCATCCTCTTATCGGCCAATATGCCTCCTAGACTGCCTTGGTAAGTTCTATGAGGCGCTTATCAAGAAGAGGCTGGAAGGCGTGTTGGAAGATGAGAGAGTGCTATCAAACCAGCAATATGGATTTAGAAAAGGCCGATCGGCAGTCGATGCCGCGGCCTGGATAAGGGACACGACTAGAGTAAGCAAAAAAAAGTGGGTGGTCCTTGTTCTGTTGGACATTAAAAACGCTTTCAACTCGGCAAACTGGGACCTCATTATAGACAGAATAGTCGAGAGTGGGGCTCCGGAGTATGTGTCCAACATAATAAAAGACTACCTATCTGAAAGAACCGTATGTATATCCAAGAAAAAGAAGATGAAAATGACCGCGGGTGTACCCCAGGGGTCAGTCCTGGGACCCTCACTGTGGAATATATTATATAACGGGGTACTAGAAGTAAACACGGAGAGAGGAGTAAGGGCGATTGCATACGTGGACGACCTGGCCTTACTAGTCGAAAATGATTGGGGCATAATAGAAAAAGTAAATCGAGCAATAAAAAGAACCGCGGAATGGATAGAAGAGAATGATCTAAAACTAGCAGTAGAGAAAACGGAAGCGATAATCTTGAGGGGACCGAGATATAGAGAAAATATATTATTCCAGTACAAAGACTCTGTAATAAGACCCCAGAAAACAGTTAAATACTTAGGAATAACTTTTGATGACAAAATGAAATTCGGACCACACATAGAAGAGGCATGTCGGAAGGCGGAAGAAAGGACCTCCACACTAAACAAATTAATGCCAAATATAGGGGGTCCTGGATCACAAAAACGAGTAGTAATGTTACAATCAATCATGTCCATCTTACTATACGGGGCCCCAGTGTGGCACGAGGTTCTAGAGATGGCCAAATACAGAGACATGCTTCTTAGAGCACAGAGGAAACCTCTGATCAGGGTGTGCAGCGCGTACAGAACCGTTTCAACCATTGCCTTACAAGTGGTGGCTGGGTCTGTGCCGGTGCACATCCTGGCCAGAGAAAGGGTCCGAATGCATCAGAGGGGCAACGGGGCAATTGGTTCAGGGACACAAGAAAGAAAGAGGAGCTTGGAGATGTGGCAGCGGGAATGGACAACTGAAGTCGGAAAGGCTGCCTGGACGAGATGTCTGATTCCGGATGTAGTGAAGTGGTACGAGTGCCGACATCGTCGCGTCAACTACTACTTCACACAGTTCTTGACGGGACATGGATCGTTCAGGAATTACACCTTCCGTATAAGGAAAACGGTGGATGATCTATGTCCTGAGTGTGGGGTGGTGGATGACGCGCAGCATGTCGTATTCGTGTGCCCTGCATATCGTGCGGGGAGAACTGAGCTGCAGCTGGATCTGGGGTCTCCTCTAGGTGAGCCACAAGAGCTCATGGATAGAATTATCGGAAGCAGGAGGGACTTCGACTTGTTCATTGCTTTTGTCACAAAAACCATGAAGCACAAAGAAGAAAAAGAGAGACGACTAGAGGCGGGATGACCCATATTACATATCATATTATTTATTTACAAAAAAAATCGTTTGTGTTGTGGTTGGTAGTCAGCGGGGGAGGACCCTATACACCCTAACCACGCTGACTGCCTATTTAATTTTATCTATTTTACTTTTTAGCTGATTTTATCTGTTCTTTATTATTTTATCGGATTTTATTAATTAATCTATTTAATTTTATTTTAACTCTTACCGTTCTTTTATTTTCACTTTCTACTTTTTCCTGTTCATGTTCTCTATCTTTTCTTTCTATTCTCTGTTTCTCTTTCTTTTATTTTCTCTTTTTCTCCCTCATCTCTTTTATTCTTGTTTCTTTTTCTTATGTTATATTTGTTCGTATCGTTGTGGGGCAGTCAGTGGGGAAGGACCTTTTACATCCAACCTACACAGACTGTCCCATCTTAATATCAGAGTGAGTGACTGAATGGGTGGATGAGAAGGCGTGCATAGATGAAAGCATGAATGATTGGAGTTGCTCGTAGCTGTCAACTGGCATTCTTTGGTTGGTTCCATCTTGGTTTGGGTGGCGTCCAGGCTGCCCCACTACCCCGCGCGCGGCGACCGGTCTGGTGCGGCGCGCGGGGGTGGGGGGCGGCCAGGCGGCCGGCTAATCCGTGGAATACATGCTGGGAGTGCCGGAGGGGAGCTATGAGTAAGGTCGACGGGTCAAATATGCTCGCTAAGAGCGGTTCCGGACCCGCCGGCTGGAGAAAGAGGAGGTGGGTTTAGTCGGTAGGCGGCCCGGCAAGATAGAGATAGGACGGGCTGAATCCGACACACCTGGGACACCTTCCCAGACGGTCTTAAGAAGATTCCCACCTCCCAAAAAAAAAAAAAAAATTATCCAGTAGAAAATAGTTCACAAACATAATTTTGTATCAAATTTAATCAACGCCCTGTAAAAATAATTTCATTATACAAATTCTACAAAAAAGTTTACACAAATTTATAAAACCATATCATTTGATGACCCACACGTGTGTAATGGTCTTTTCGAAAAAAAAAAAATAAAATAAAAAGAAATAAAATTTATACATTCTAACAAAAATTTGAGCACTAATTGGATTGACAAAACAAAAACACTAAGTTATCTTTAATGATATAGCCATTATTCTCACTTGTTTAGATATTATTGAAGTCTTTAAGCATTTTAACAGTCATGTTTTATGAAAATTCTACCATTTTTGGACCAAACTTTTTGTTGCCCATATTTTTCTTTAGCAGATTTTAGAAGTTTATAATTTCGATCACTAAGATTTTCATTAATGTATATACCTGTACCTTTTAACGACTTTTTCACATTATATATCTCCTTCTTCTTTAATAGTGAGACGAAGAAAACAATAACAGGTCTAGAACGAACTTGTTCATTATTGACTTTACCAATTCTGTATATGTTGTAGATTTCCCAGTGTGCACATTTAATGTTTAAGGCTTCGTTAAAGACTGTTAGTATTTTGGACATTAAATTTTCATTTTTTTCCTCCGTTACTCCAAAAATTATCAACGAATTTTCTCTTCTCTTCTCTTCCATCTCTTCATATTTCGTGGCAAGGTTTTCAATATTATTTTTATTTGAATTTGCACTCGTTTCAATATTAGTACACTGCGTCATTAAGTTGTTCAATTTTTCATTTATGACTTCAAACTGTTCAAAGATCTTATTCAATGTTTCATCAGTTTTCGCATTCAGCCTTGGAACAATTTTATTTAGAATAGTTTCCAGCATACCTTCATCCAGTGTGCCAGTAATACTTTTACTTCTAGTTCTATCTGTCATTTTGTTGAAAAATAATGAATTACAGGCTGGCAACAGTGCAAAGATGGACACTTTGTTTCTTTATATTCTAAATATTAATACAAGACACTTACAGGAGTGATATTTTCAGATAAATGCACATACAGACACTTTGTTATGCACTTCACTACTGATATTGCATTAGACAATAATTAATTTCGATTACAATACCACCTAAAATACTTCTTTTGCCAGGAGCTCACAGTCACGATGTTTATATATACATATTTATTGATACATTTTACAGATACCTCGCTACATTGCATTACTTATGTCCTCAGATGTTTGTCAATATTGTGATATATCTGAAAATATGCACTTTTAATAAATGCATATGCATTTATACAATTTATCCAAAATATGCAAATATGCACTTAATATGCATTTTGCATATTTCCCGAGCTCTAAATAACAAATACTTACAGTAAAGAATATAAACAAATATGAAGTGTCATCACCGCAACTGTCAAATAAATGTTACCAATTTATTCTAAAATGTCACCTTCGTTCGATTACAGTTACAGTGTGTTCCGAGCAAATGTGCTTCATAAAAACATTTTATAATCCATTTATACAAATTAAATGAAACATATTATTGTGTATTTCTTTAGGTTAACATTAATAGAAATCTTCAAATATTATTTCTATGCGTATATAATAAAATATGTCTAGTGGCTGTAATTCCAGTGTACTAGGCAAAATGATTCTAAAAAAGAACACACCTACCGCCTACATATTTCGTGTTGGTATCATGTGACGACACAGGCTATTACGCCGATGACGTGCAACGGTAAGTAAACTAGACGAAGTATACATATTTATAATATATACGTAGGTACAATATTTATTTCGCCGAAGCGATGACGGTCGCGATGACGGTCGCAATGACGGTCGCCAATTCAACGCTTTTACCCCATCCAAAAAATGAGATGACGGTCGCAATGACGGTCGCGAATTCAACGCTTTTACCCCATCCAAAAAGTGCGATGAAGGTCGCAATGACGGTCGCGAATTCAATGCTTTTTCCCCTATCCAAAAAGTGCACAACGTCCCTAAAGAAGTTTTCACTTCAAAAATTGAAAAAATCTAACACATACGTCAAAGAAAAGCGTGGCGCGTCTTCATCGAATAAACGGTTTTCGCCCCACGCTTTTCTTTAACGAATGTGCTAGATTTTTTCAATTTTTTGAAGTGAAAACTTCTTTAGGGACGTTGTGCACTTTTTAGATGGGGAAAAAGTATTGAATTAGCGACCGTCATCGCCTTGGCGAAATAAATTTTTGAAGTGAAAACTTTTTTAGGGACGTTGTGCACTTTTTAGATGGAGAAAAAGTGTTGAATTAGCGACCGCCATTGCTTCTGCGAAATAAATTTTTGAAGTGAAAACTTCTTTAGCGACGTTATATGCACTTTTTAGGTAGGCAAAAATATTGAATTAGCGACCGTCATTGCTTCGACGAAATAATGTTGTGAAGTGAAAACTTCTTTAGGGACGTTTTGGTCTTTTTAGATGGGGAAACAGTATTGAATTAGCGACCGTCATCGCGATCGTCATTGCTTCGACGAAATACATTTTTGAAGTGAACACTTCTTTAACGACGTTGTGCGCTTTTTAGATGGGGAAAAAGTATTGAATTAGCGACCGTCATCACTTCAGCGAAATAAATTTTTGAAGTGAAAAGTTCTTTAGGGACGTTGTGCAGTTTTTAGATGGGGAAAAGTGTTGAATTAACGACCGTCATCACTTCGGCGAAATAAATTTTTGAAGTGAAAACTTCTTTAGGGACGTTTTGCACTTTTTCGATGGGAAAAAGTATTAAATTAGCGACCGTCATTGCTTCGACGAAATAAATTTTTGAAGTGAAATCTTTTTTATTGACTTTGTGCCCTTTTTAGATGGAGAAAAATATTGAATAATCGACCGCCATCGCGACCGTCATTGCTTCGACGAAATAAATTTTTGAAGCGAAACCTTTTTTAGGGACGTTATACACTTTTTAGATGGAGAAAAAGTGTTGAATTAGCGACCGTTATCGCTTTGGCGAAATAAATTTTTCAAATGAAAACTTCCTTAGGGACGTTGTGCACTTTTTGGATGGGAAAGAGGTATTGAATTAGCGACCGTTATTGCTTCGACGAAATAAATTTTTGAAGTTAAAACTTCTTTAAGTACGTCGTGCCCTTTTTAAACGGAGAAAAAGTATTGAATTATTATATTATCGACCGTCATCGCGACCGTCAATGCTTCGACAAAATAAATTTTTGGAGCGAAAACTTTTTTAGCGACCTTATACACTTTTTAGATGGGGAATAAGTGTTGTATTGGCGACCGTCATCGCTTCGGAGAAATAAATGTTTCAAATGAAAACTTTTTAGGGACGTTGTGCACTTTTTAGATGGGGAAAAAGTATTAAATTAGCGACCGTCATTGTTTGACGAAATAAATTCTTAAAGTGAAAACTTCTGTAGGGACGTTGTGCACTTTTTAGATAGGAAAAAAGTATTGAGTTTGCGACCGTCATCACTTTGCCGAAAAAAAAATTCGTACGTACATAATATATATTATGTTTATGTATACATAGATAGCATAGAACGTACGCAACGCTTATATAATATAGGTATAGCACTTCTTTTTGGATGTGGAAAAGCATTGAGCTTGTAATTTATATGCTATAAGAAGTTTTCACCTCCCTCGGCACTCCCATGAGTGCTTTAATTTTTTTTTATTTTTTGCTTTTTAGTTAATTTTTGAAGTGAAAACTTCTTTAGGCACGTTGTGCACTTTCTTTGGATAGGGGAAAAAGCATTGAATTCGCGACCGTCATCGCGACCCTCATCGCGACCGTCATTGCGACCGTCATCGCTCATGCTATATATTATGTGTATGTATATATACATTGTGTAGACGTATTTAAATTTATAATAAATGTAAAACCTATTTTACGATGGGGAAAAAAGATTAATTTCGCGACCATCATAGCGACCGTCATCTCTTCGGCGAAATAAATTTTGTATATATATATTAATTTATTGTGTGTATGTATATATAAATTGTATAGAAGTATTAAATTTAAAATAAATATAAAACCTATTTTACGATGGGGAAAAAAGATTAATTTCGCGACCATCATAGCGACCGTCATCTCTCTGGCGAAATAAATTTTGTAGGTACATATATATTTTTTATGTGTATGTATATATAAATTGTGTAGAAGTATTAAAATTTAAAATAAATGTGAAACCTATTTTTGGATGGTGAAAAAGGATTTATTTCGCGACCGTCATAGCGACCGTCATCTCTTCGACGAAATAAATTTTGTACTTTTCTATATTATATGTATCTATACATAAATTGTATAGAAGTATTTAAATTTAAAATAAATGTAAAACCTATTTTTCGATAGAAAAAAAGGATTTATTTCGCGACCGTCATCTCTTCGGCGAAATAAATATCTTGTACGTATATGTATTGAAGTTAAAACTTCTTTAGGGACGTTGTGCACTTTTTGGATGGGAAAAAGTATTAAATTGGCGACCGCCGTTGCGACCGTCATCGCCTCGAAGAAATAAATTTTTGAAGTGAAAACTTCTTAAGGGTCGTTGTGCACTTTTTGGATGGGGAAAAAGTATTAAATTAGCGACCGTCATCGTTTCGACGAAATAATTTTTTACCCGTGTTGAGCTGCCCCCCCCCCCACTTGCAAAAATTAAAAAACAAATAGCCCTGATTTATGAGCTATTTATGAGCTCTCATATTCCGCAAACTAAAAATTTTGAGCTCGTTCCACTGAGCAGGAATTTAATACCCTAGTGGGGGGGGGGCTGAGTCAGCCCCCCCCCCCCACTACTTAAAAATAGGAATATTGAATCGGTTTTTGCGGCAGAATTACGAGCTATTTATGAGCTCTTGAAATTATATAGTTTCGATTTTTGAGCTCATCCCCTTCACCCCCAAACAACCCTTTAATTGATTTAACTTAAGAGAAAGATGCTGAGAAAACTTAAAATATATCGTATTGCGAATATAATTCCTATAGCTTATATACTCTAAGAATAAACTATTAAATCAAGAGCATTTCGATTATTGAGCTACAACCCCTTCGCCAGAAAACCACCCTATCTTCCCGGCTTAAGAGAAAGTTGTATTTAAAATGCGTTAAACTAATTATTTGGCGACTACATATCATTTAATAATTTATAAGCTTCCAAATTACGCGCATTTAGATCAGTAAATTGCAATTTATTTTGTATAGTGCAGTCACTGAAGGTAAAAATCAACGATTACCTTCAATTTCGGTGAACCTTCATCGATTTTCACGAAAATTGGTCAGTGGTTAGAGGATACGTCAAGAAACAAAGGTGACATGGTACCCCACCTTGCGCCTTTACCCTGAGGGTGGATACCGCCCCCTCTCGGGGGTGAAAATTATTTTATAAAAAATAAATGCACAAATCAATAAAAGAACAAATTAAAAGCAAAATTTATTATATAAAGTTAATAAAATAAGTCAATACTTTTTAAGTTATTAAAGATCAAAGATTTTAATTATTTGTGAAAAAAATGCATGTTTTGAAAAGGTTTTTTGTAAATCACTGAAAAACTTTAAGTTTTTACAAAAAAGTTAATAGTAGTTTAATTCGTATAGCTTATATTCTAAGAATAAACTCTTAAATCACGCGTCTTTCGATTATAGAGCTACAACCCCTTCGCAAGAAAACGACCCCATATTCCCGGCTTAAGAGAGAGTTGTTCTTAAAATAATTTAAATTAATTATTTGGCGACTACATATCGTTTAATAATTTATGAGCTTGCAAAATATACGCATCTCAATTATTGAATTGCCATTTTCTTTCTATAGTGCAGTCACTGAAGGTAAAAATCAACTAGTACCTTCGATTTCGGTAAATCTCCATTCATTTTCACGAAAATTGGTGAGCGGATTTTGATACTATCAACTTTTTCTGCATCTTATTTTTCATAGGTATTTCTAAGTACTTTGACAAGTATTTAGTACCTAAGTGTTATAAAATGCATCTCTTTCCCGTTATTTAAGCTTGAACCCTTAGATTTTAACAGTCGCGGAAAAAATATACATTTAATTACCAATAACTTACTTTAAATTAACATTAAAGGGTTTTCCAAGTAAGCAGTTTATTATATTTTTTATTAGCTTCAATTTTAGTGATGAAAACTTTTTTGTAAAAACTTACAGTTTTTGAGTCATTTATGAAAAATCGCTCTAAAGCATGCATTTTCTTTCCAAAAATTAAAATATTTGATCTTTAATAACTCAAAAAGTATTGATTTATTTTAATCACATTATATAACAAATTTTGCTTACAATTTGTCCCTCTCTCGATTTGTGGGGTTATTTTTAATAAAGTAATTTTCACTCCCGAGAAGGGGTGACATATACCCCAGGCTAAAACCCCAAGTTGTTATTGTCAATTCGTGAAAATAAATTGAGATTTACCGAAATCGAAGGTACTAGTTGATTTTTACCTTCAGTGACTGCACTATAGAAAGAAAATGGCAATTCAATAATTGAGATGCGTATATTTTGCAAGCTCATAAATTATTAAACGATATGTAGTCGCCAAATAATTAATTTAAATTATTTTAAGAACAACTCTCTCTTAAGCCGGGAAATGGGGTCGTTTTCTTGCGAAGGGGTTGTAGCTCTATAATCGAAAGACGCGTGATTTACGAGTTTATTCTTAGAATATAAGCTATACGAATTAAACTACTATTAACTTTTTTGTAAAAACTTAAAGTTTTTCAGTGATTTACAAAAAACCTTTTCAAAACATGCATTTTTTTCACAAATAATTAAAATCTTTGATCTTTAATAACTTAAAAAGTATTGACTTATTTTATTAACTTTATATAATAAATTTTGCTTTTAATTTGTTCTTTTATTGATTTGTGCATTTATTTTTTATAAAATAATTTTCAGCCCCGAGAAGGGGCGGTATCCACCCTCAGGGTAAAGGCGCAAGGTGGGGTACCATGTCACCTTTGTTTCTTGACGTATCCTCTAACTACTGACCAATTTTCGTGAAAATCGATGAAGGTTCACCGAAATTGAAGGTAATCGTTGATTTTTACCTTCAGTGACTGCACTATACAAAATAAATTGCAATCTACTGATCTAAATGCGCGTAATTTGGAAGCTTATAAATTATTAAATGATATGTAGTCGCCAAATAATTAGTTTAATGCATTTTAAGTACAACTTTCTCTTAAGCCGGGAAGATAGGGTGGTTTTGGAAATGCTCTTGATTTAATAGTTTATTCTTAGAGTATATAAGCTATATGAATTATATCCGCAATACGATATATTTTAAGTTTTCTCAGCATCTTTCTCTTAAAGTTAAATCAATTAAAGGGTTGTTTGGGGGTGAAGGGGATGAGCTCAAAAATCGAAACTATATAATTTCAAGAGCTCATAAATAGCTCGTAATTCTGCCGCAAAAACCGATTCAATATTCCTATTTTTAAGTAGTGGGGGGGCTGACTCAGCCCCCCCCACTAGGGTATTAAATTCCTGCTCAGTGGAACGAGCTCAAAATTTTTAGTTTGCGGAATATGAGAGCTCATAAATAGCTCATAAATCAGGACTATTTGTTTTTTAATTTTTGCAAGTGGGGGGGCCAGCTCAACACGGGTTAATTTTTTGAAGTGAAAATTTCTTTAGGGACGTTGTGCACTTTTTAGATAGGGAAAAAGTATTAATTAGCGAACCTCATCGCGACCGTCATCGCTTCGGCAAAATAAATTTTTAAAGTAAAAACTTCTTTTGGGGACGTTGTGCACTTTTTAGATGGGGAAGAAGTATTGAATTAGCGACCGTCATCGCTTCGGCGAAATAAATTTTTGAAGTGAACACTTCTTTAGGGACGTTGTGCACTTTTTGGATGGGGAAATATTATTAAATTTGAATGGGGAGAAAGTAATAAATAAGCGACCGTCATCGCTTCGACGAAATAAACATTTGAAGTGAAAACTTCTTTAGAGACGTTGTGCTCTTTTTGGATGGAAAAAAGTATTAAATTATCGACCGTCATTACGACCGTCATCGCTTCGATGAAATAAATTTGTAAAGTGAAAACTTCTTGAGGGACGTTGTGCACTTTTTGGATGGGGGAAAAGTATTGAATTAGAGACCGTCATGGCTTCGACGAAATAAATATTTGAAGTGAAACTTCTTTAGGGACGTTGTGCACTTTTTCGATGGAAAAAAGTATTAAATTAGCGACCGTCATCGCTTCGATGAAATCAATTTTAGAAGTAGAAAGTTCTTGAGGGACGTTGTGCACTTTTTGAATGGGGAAAATATTATATTAGCGAACCTTCATCGCTTCGACGAAATAAATTTTTGAAATGAAAACTTCTTGAGGGACGTTGTGCACTTTTTGGATAAGGAAAAATTATTAAATTAGCCACCGTCATCGCTTCGACGAAATAAATTTTTTAAGTAAAAACTTTTTTAGGGACGTTGTGCACTTTTTGTATGGACGAAAAGTATAGAATTAGGGCCGTAATCGCTTCGACGAAATAAATATTTAAAGTGAAACTTATTTAGGGGCATTGTGCACTATTTCGATGTAAAAAAGTAATAAATTAGCAACTATCATCGCTTCGACGAAATAAATATTTGAAGTGAAAACTTCTTGAGGGACGTTGTGCACTTTTTGGATGGGGAAAATTATTAAACTAGCGACCGTTATCGCTTCGACGAAATAAATTTTTGAATTGAAAATTTCTTTATGGTCATCACTTCGCTGAAATCAATTTTGTACATATATAAATTATGTGTATGTATACATAAATAGCATAGGGCATACGCATTGCGCATATCGTATATGATATAGGTACAGCACTTCTTTTAGGATGGGGTAAAAGCATTGAGCTCGTAATGTATATACTATAAGAAGTTTTCACTTCTGTCGGCACTCCCACGAGTGCCTTCATTTTTTTTATATTTTTAATTTTAGTCACTCGTAACTAAAGAAAAGCGTTTCTTAAAAATTTTTTTTTCATATTTTTTATTTTTTACTTTTTAGTCTTACACTTGTCAAACGTTAAAATATATCGTCATTTTTCTGAAAATATGTATAAAACATAATATGATGTACTAACATGAAAAGTAGTCGGAATCGGCAAAAAATTTGAAACTTTATTGTTTATTTATGAAGCATAATATAAACAATTAACGTAAAAAGTGAAATTATGTATAGTTCATATCATTAGCTACAATCAGTAAAAGTTTCATGTTTTTACATTGTAAAAAACAGAAGCATTTTCCATTAAAATCGTTTTTTTTTATTTAAACAATTAATAAGCATAAAATTTTTTTTATTGATTATTCGTGTATTGTTCCCGCGAATGCATATGTCTGCAAATTTTCATTCATTTGCATTGGAGAAAAGGCACTCAAATTAACGTCTAAAGGTTTGACGCAAACTATTGAACTAAATAAAAGCGTTTAAAAAGCATTGAATTCGCGACCGTCATCGCTTATGCTATATATTATGTGTATAATACATATATAAATTGTGTAGACGTATTTAAATTTAAAATAAATGTAAAACATATTTTAACATGGGGAAAAAGGATTTATTTCGCGACCATCATCTCTTCGGCTAAATAAATTTTGTACGGATATACATTATGTGTATGTATATATAAATTCTATAGAAGTATTTAAATTTAAAATTAATGTAAAACCTATTTTTGGATGGGGAAAAAGGATTTATTTGGCGACCGTCATCTCTTCTCCGAAATAAATTTTGTACTTATGTCTATTATGTGTATGTATATATAAATTGTATAGAAGTATTTAAATTTAAAATAAATGTAAAACCTATTTTTGGATGGGGAAAAAGGTTTTTTTGGCGACCGTCATCGCGACCGTTATCTCTTCGGCGAAATAAATTTTGTACGTATATTTATTATGTGTATGTATATATAAATTGTGTAGAAGTATTTAAATTTAAAATAAATGTAAAATCTATTTTAGGATGGGAAGAAATTATTGAAATTATTGAATTCGCGACCGTCATCGCTTCGGCGAAATAAATTTTGTACGTATATTTTATCTTAATTTTTAAGATACCCTGTATATAATATTTCTTAATTATTAATACGAGAACGGGATAGAGTCTCACACATATGTACCTACGTGGGCACAGATGGGTGGAACGAATTGGGGATTACGGCGACGGTAGTGGACTACTTTTAATTTTTGTATTATTGGGTTATTGGAAGATGTCGGTATATGCTTTGAACTAATTTTAATTGGGTTGTTTCACAGGAAAAAGGAGATTAGCCTAAGACGGTTTGTTTTAGCGTAGGGTAAGAGGACGAATATATTCAGTCGATATAACATCTCAGCGACAGACAGACGCATTTCTTAGGGATAATACTTAGACGGGTATTAAATTGATTAGACGCAAATTATCTATAAATACATTTCCCTTTTGTAAGAATAAGAACGCGTAGAATTTTGGTCGCAAAGTACACTTTTACATTTCGACAATTTAATAGTAATCAATAATTTAGTCATCTATTTTATTAATTAAAACTGTTAAACATCAAACGGACTTTTATTACGATCGTCTTTAAAGAAAACCTACATTTTGGGGGCTCAACCGGCATCTAAGAAAGACAATTTCGTTATAAAGTTCGCGAAATACCGTAAAGTGACGTGTAATTAAAAAATCGGCTCAGTGACGCAGGTGACGTGACGTAATTTTTGGAAACTGTTTATGACTGTTCGGGAAACGTGGAAACTGTTGGTAATTTTCGGACTTTTTTAAACTATTGGTGACTTCCTGACTTTGTGAACTGTTGGTGAATGGTTGTGTTGGTGGAGTAGCAGGCTAATACAGTGTAGACGACGCTGTTAGGCAAATACGACGGCTGTTTGGGCAGTGAAGACGACGACGACGAGACGCAATCATAGCAAGCAGTATTACCAAGGAGAAATCAGGTGTGTTTGTTCCAATATTTTAAAAATAGTCAAGACACTCTGGTCTTGTGTCTGGAAATTAGAAATTTGACCAAAGATTATTTTTTTCGAGGAGCTGTGAACTGGAACTTTGACGATAAACAGTGAATGTTGCGAAAGTACTATCATAAATCATTTAACGATTAACTTTTTTTTTGTTTTTCATTGTTTTTTTTTGTTCATTTATTGTAATAAATCATAACTTTGTTAGTATTTGTAGTAAATATTGATCATTTTGAAGTAAAAGCGACTACAATTCTACAGTTCACAAGTACAATTTGCACACGGGAAAAAATAATCTAACTTTTTAGTTAAAAGATATCTTTTTATTTTTGTTTTTTTTTTATTTTTTATTCTAATTAAGTATATACCTTTTTAAAATGCAGTCTAAACAATCTCTTAACGATTTTCCAAAAATTAGTTTAAACCTTAAAAATTCGGCATTAAGTGCTGTTAAAGCGTTGCATGTTGTCGCGTACGGGGATAAAGGGTTGCCGCGACAAACTAGGAAGAATTTGCGGAATTTCACAAAATTTTCGTGGGATAAAGAATCCGAGGAATATTCCACAAAAATAGAAGACGTGAAAAACAAACTAAGTATGCCGGACTTAGTAGCAGTTTGCAGTGTTTTAGATCTGAACTACACTGGTTCAGAAGACGACGTGATTGAACGTATTTGTTCATTTTTGAACGACTTCAATCTTGAAGACGAGAATGACGATGAAGACGAAGACGCTAGCGATGATGACGGTGATAAAGACGTTTATCACAAGGAAAACGGTAAAGACGTTACCGAAGACGATCGCTATAATGAAGATAACGACGCAAATAGTGATAAAGACGCTTATCACGAGGAAGAAGGTAAATACGTTACCGACGACGATAATAATGATGACGATATGGATGATGAAAGGACGACGGATTTATTTACGAGGAATAGATCAAAATCAAACAAAATGACGAGAGGTAGATTGAATGATTCATTTGCCTTAACTTTTAGAGACGTAGAGGATAGTATAAGAAATTTCGACGGAAAAGACGATTATCCTATAGGAAAATGGATCACTGATTTTGAAGAAATTTCCAATCTGATGGGATGGAATGATTTGCAAATGCTAATTTTTGCTAAACGCTCTCTAAAAGGAATAGCTAAACTGTATATACAGTCAGAGAAAGGAGTTAATAGCTGGAAGCTCCTGAAGAAGAGACTGACAGCAGAGTTTGAGAACAAAATAAGTAGTGCTGAAATTCACAGAATGCTGATGAATCGAAAGAAGAAACAAGGTGAAAGCGTACAGGAGTATGTACTAAAAATGAGAGAAATCGGTAGCAGAGAAAACATAGAAAATGAAGTCATAATGCAGTATATAATTGAGGGAATTATGGACGACCCTGCTAATAAAGTAATACTTTATGGTGCCAAAAATTTCAATGACTTTAAAGAGAAGATTAAACTGTACGAATTGATTAAAAAACAGACGACGCAAAAATCAGTTAAAACCGAGACGCATAAAAAGACGTGGACGAACGAGGAAGTAAGACGAGATGAAAGAAGAGCACCTCAAAGTAGGAATAAAAAGGAAGAAAAATGTTTCAATTGTGGGATTGAGGGACACAGATCGACGGATTGTTCTGACAAAGCCAAGGGAGTAAAATGTTTTAGATGCAATCAGTTGGGACACAGGTCTTTTCGATGCAATGAGAAAGAAGAAGAACCATCAACTTCTGGACATGTAAATGTTGTTAACTTGGGGTATAAAAACTCGGTAACATTAAAGGTTGGAAAATTATCACTAATTGCATTATTGGATACAGGAAGTGACATTAGCTCAGTACGAGAAGATATTTTTGAAAAATATTTTGATGACGTGATTCTTTCACAAAACATATTAGATTTAAACGGATTAGGAGGTACGAGAGTTAAAACTTTAGGTTCATTTAATAAAATAGTAGAAATTCAAGGAGAGGATTTTAATATTTTATTTCATGTTATTCCAAAAGAAGCACTAGACGTTGAAATTATTCTCGGAAACAATATACTGAGACAAGCAGAAGTTACAATAACAGAAGACGGAATAATTTTATCTAAAAAAAGAGTAGATACTTTTATAAGGAGGATTACAGTAATTAGCGAGACAACAGTCAATAATGATTTTCAGCTGAACCATACCGAAGATAAAAAAATAAAGACGGATATAGAGGAAGTAGTCGAAAGTAACGAACCTGACAAGACAAAGACGACGGAAGCATACGAGGACTTGTTTATAAAAAACAATATTCTGTTTAAATACGAAGACGGCAAGGAAGTGTTAGTCATTCCGAAAAGAATGAAAACAGAAATAATTAGAAACTTAAACGAGGTAGAACATGTTGCTGTAACAAAAACACCAGATTTGATTCGAAGAGAATGTTACATTCCAAATCGTAGAGAAGAATTCGAGCACTGTATAGGGAATTGCGTTAAATGTATACTTGGAAGCAAAAAAGAAGTTATAGAATGCGTGAAGAGACATCAAAAGGATTTCGGAAATCCGCTCCGTATAATATCTGACAGAGGTACCGCATTTACGGTGAAGGAATTCGAAGACTATTGCGAACAAAGAAGCATAAAGTCGACGCCATTTGAAGTACTGTTCGAAACGAAGATGAAGAACCAAGAAGATCTGGGGATGAAGGAGATCATAGAACAGGAGATAATTAAACAATTTGATGAAGATAGAGAGATGCTGAGAAACGAGAGTCGACGTCAGTTAGTCAAAATTCAAGAGGCAAATAGACGCAGATATGATCTACGAAGAAAAAGGCCGAGGATGTATAAAAAGGGGGACTTAGTGGCAATCAAGAGAACACAGTTTGGTGGAGGACTCAAACTGCTGAAGAAATATTTTGGACCGTACGTGGTAGTACAAGTGAATCCAAATGACAGGTACGAGGTAAAGAAATCTGGATACCATGATGGACCTCAGAGCACTTCAACGTGTGCAGAGTACATGAAGCCGTGGATAGATAACTGCATGGAATCCGAGTCGGATTCCGAACAGGATGGCCGAATGTAGGATTGTAAATATTTTATCTTAATTTTTAAGATACCCTGTATATAATATTTCTTAATTATTAATACGAGAACGGGATAGAGTCTCACACATATGTACCTACGTGGGCACAGATGGGTGGAACGAATTGGGGATTACGGCGACGGTAGCGGACTACTTTTAATTTTTGTATTATTGGGTTATTGGAAGATGTCGGTATATGCTTTGAACTAATTTTAATTGGGTTGTTTCACAGGAAAAAGGAGATTAGCCTAAGACGGTTTGTTTTAGCGTAGGGTAAGAGGACGAATATATTCAGTCGATATAATATCTCAGCGACAGACAGACGCATTTCTTAGGGATAATACTTAGACGGGTATTAAATTGATTAGACGCAAATTATCTATAAATACATTTCCCTTTTGTAAGAATAAGAACGCGTAGAATTTTGGTCGCAAAGTACACTTTTACATTTCGACAATTTAATAGTAATCAATAATTTAGTCATCTATTTTATTAATTAAAACTGTTAAACATCAAACGGACTTTTATTACGATCGTCTTTAAAGAAAACCTACATATACATATATTATTATGTGTATGTGTATATAAATAGTGTTGTAGAAGGCACGCAACGCGTATATAATATTAGTATAACACCTATTTTTGGATGGGGATAAAGAATTGATTTCGCGACCGTCATCGTTTAGTCGAAATAAATTTTGTATGTATATATATTTATTATCTTCTGCTTCAGCCTGTTTGCATCCACCCTGGACAAAGGCCTCCCCATGAGTTCTCCATTCTTCTCCGTTTGTGCTATTTGGTGCCAGTGTCTCCAGATTTTGCTTTGATGTCGTCTAGCCATAGTTTTTGTGGTCCTCCTCAACTATGACTGCTCGCATGGTCTCCAATGTACAATGTTTCTCGTCCACGTTTCGATGTTTTGTCGTGCCATGTGTCCTACCCAGGTCCGTTTCATTTGCATTTCAATTCTTCCAATTACATATTCCACTTTCGTCCTGCTTCGCACGTCCTCATTTTGTGTATGTTCCCTCAGAGATACCCCTAATATAGCTCGTTTGATCGCCCTCTGTGTCGTTCTCAATCTATTGGCTGATACCTCTGTCATCGTCTCCATTCTATACGTCATAATTTGTAGAATACAACCGTTGAATACCCTTTTCTTTAGATTTATTGGTATCATTTTGTTCTTCAATACATCACTGAGTCTTGCTACTGCTGCCAAAGTCATTCGGATTCTGTTTGCCTAGTTTGATTATATATATATATATATATATATATATATATATATATATATATATATATATATATATATATATATAATGAATAATTTTGGGGAATGCAGTCAATGTGTTTTGGGCTGATTAGAAGTGAAACACTTTGAACTTTTGTCGAGCTTTCGGACAATTTATTTCCTTTATCAAGACAATCTAAAAATACAAATGTTTAAATTTAGATGAAAACTAGAAAAATAAAAACTTACTGCTCGTGGTTTACAAAATAACTAACATACTTATAAAAAACATAAAAATTCTTTCTAAAAAATATAAATTGTAAACGTAAATTAATTTTGAAATATGTCAAAAGGACATTAATCAAATGTAGTTAGACTACTTTAATAACTCGATAGATTGGGAAACAAGTTAGTTAACAGTGTATAAAATAATGATATAAAGATGTAAGCAAATTTATAATTTTCACTTCTAATCAGCCCAAAACACATTGACTGCATTCCCCAAAATTATTCATTTTGTATTATTAACAGTCACTACATATTAATAATCATATATATATATATATATATATATATATATATATATATATATATATATATATATATATACCTTTCGACACTTTCGATATCACTTCCATCTAAGTCGATTGTGATATAATGATTTGTCATCACTTTTGTTATATTTGTTTTTGTCCTCTATCTAACTTCTCTCTCCGTTCTTATTTTGCTGGTTGTTAGACCTTCTAATACATTTATTTGCATAGTTGGATTGTCGTATATGTATTTGAGGAGTATTCTATATCTAGAATGAATCCTTGCGTTATTCATTCCTTTTAATACGGCCCAGAGTTCTATGGAATCGAATGACTTATTGTAATCCACAAATACCAAATGAAGAGGTTCATTGTATTCGTTACACTTTTCGATAAGTGTCGTTATTGTCTGAAGGTATTCTATGGTACTATTTCAAGAGGCTGTAACTATCGAATTTATTTGATAGCCTGTTAGTAATTTTTTTTGGTAAGCATTCTGTACGGATGTGGCAACAGGCTTATTGGTTTGAAATTTTCGCGTTTGTGGTACCTACATATTAGGTGTATGTATATATAAATAGTATAGGACGCACGCAACGCGTGCATAATATAGGAATAGAACTTCTTTTTGGATTGAGAAAAAGCATTTAATTCGCAACCGTCATCGCTACGGCGAGATATTAGTAATTTATATACTATAGGTTGAATTGCGTATGTATAAGTTCAAACGAAGTTATAATGGTTGGAGGACGGATATGAGTGTGTACTCGAAGGAGCTTGCGAAGAAAGCGCATAAGGGGCCAAACGATCCCTACTCCAATCATTATAACTGATTAAAGTTTAAAGCATTTTTGAAGTGAAAACTTCTGTAGCGATTTTGTGCACTTTCTGGA
The DNA here is from genome assembly GCF_917563875.1 of Diabrotica virgifera virgifera. Lineage (NCBI taxonomy): Eukaryota > Metazoa > Arthropoda > Insecta > Coleoptera > Chrysomelidae > Diabrotica > Diabrotica virgifera. The sequence continues at coordinate 172,266,010 of NC_065443.1, forward strand.
TGGGGAAAAAGCATTGAATTCGTGACCGTCATCGCTTCGCCGAAATAAATTCTGTACGTTTATGTATTATGTGTATGTAGGTATATATAAATAGTATAGGACGCACCCAATGGGTATATACTGTAGGTATATCACTTCTCTTTGGATGGACAAAAAGCACTGAACTCGCGATTGTTATCGACACGGCAGATATTAGTAATTTATATACTATAAGTTGAATTGCGTATAAGTTCGACCGAAGTTATAATGGTTGGAGGAGGGATAGAGTGTGTACCCGAAGGGGCTTGCTTCGTAAGAAGTTTTCACTTCTGTCGGCACTCCCACGAGTGTCCTAATTTTTTTTTGCATGCAAGCGTTTTAAGATCATGTTACCTTATGTTTTTTAATATTTTAATGTTTAAAAATTTATGCAAGTTCCCTATTGGAGGTTAAATCCTAAAATGACCCTCTGGTTATACACAAGGGTTATAAGGCCCATGATAACTTACGATTCAGTGGCGTGGTGGAACAAAACGCAACAGTCCGGGGCGATTCGATTGCTCAGTAGCACACAAAGGCTTGCATGCTTGAGTGTTACAGGAGCCATGAGAACAGCCCCAACGGAAGCGCTAGAAGTTCTGCTAAATCTACCACCTCTGCATATTGTGTATACATACAGAGTGAAGCCAGAACAACAGTACATCGGTTGATCCAGGGCCAAGCTCCAATAAGTATGATGCAGGGAGCTGATAACTTAAGGCTATACCAGGACATAAAGGCAGACCCCGTTCTAGGAATGCCTGTAGACCGAATGGTTACGAGGTATAGCTTTAACAAAAATTTTCAAATCACAATACCAAAAAGAGAAGACTGGGAAACTGGTCTGCCGATAACGGCAAACTCAATATGGTATACGGACGGCTCCAAAACCGATATAGGTACAGGGGCTGGAATATATGGCATAAAACCAAGGACGGAAGTCCGGGTATGTCTAGGAACATATGCGACCGTATTTCAAGCCGAGGTAGCTGCTATACTTTGCGCTATGGAACTAATCAGCCGAAATCTAGATAACGACTCCATCGTTATCTATTCGGATAGTCAAGCGGCTCTAAAGGCTCTCAGTTCGGTGCAGGTCGATTCATGGCTGGTATGGAACTGTTTGAATGTCCTCTCTCAGGTGGGAAGTCGAAACAGGTTGACACTTGCCTGGGTGTCGGGACATAAGGGTCATCGTGGCAACGAGAAGGCCGATTAATTGGCCCGAGAGGGCTCATCTACGCCACTGGTTGGTCCGGAACCCTTCTTTGGAATTGCAAATACGATAAAAAGAGCAGCTATACACAAGTGGGTGCAACAGATGTCTCTTGCATGGTGGAACAACTCCCCAGGACAGAGGCAGGCCAAACAGTTTATCAAAGGACATTCGGCTAAATTTACAGCAGACTTACTTTCGCGCAGTCGCAGCACTGTGAGAATGATAGTGGGTCTGCTGACTGGACACTGTAGACTCAATAGACACTTGAGTCTCATAGGCCTGACAGAAGAGGACACCTGTCGGTTCTGTCTGGAAGAAGAGGAAACCGCTCTACACGTTCTGTGTCATTGCGAAGGTCTCGCACGAGTGTGGTTTCTAGAACTCGGGGAGTAAAAACCGGAAGCACCAGGCTACATGAAAAGGCCACTATCAAGGCTGTCGAGTCTCATTAAGAGGACCAAGCTAGATGAAGTGCTTTAAAAGAAGGGGGAAACACAATAGATCTGCAAAGGTCGCAGTGTATCAGACTCTATTGGCCGCCCCATTTTCTACATTCTACCTAATACTATTAGTTTTCTCCATATTTAAAAGAACACAGGTTTTAAATATTTTTGTTTATCAGCATGCGCCCATTCTATTCAGTATTTCCTACTAACACATCATCAGCATACATTAAGCACCAGAGAATGTTACCTTGTAGTTTGCACCCTGTTATTTGATCCAACAATAATGAGAATAAATAAGAACTAAGCACTGAACCCTGATGCAATCCTACTTTCATACCACATTCATCAGTCTCTTCGATACCTGTGCTAATACTAGTTGTTACTGCCCAATACATAATACGTATATATCCCACAATTTTCACATACTCACCGGAGACTCCTATATTATTGAGCGCCCACCGCAGAACCTTTAGTGGAACTCTATCATATACTTTATCATCACGATCACTGAATACTGTATGAGCAATAATTGTTTGTTTATTCCTGTTTCTATGTTTAACCAAGTAGTTCTATGGTCATGCAATTTGTGCATTTTTGTTTAGGTATCTCCTTTGTTTTAGCAAACAGGTTCAGTTAAATGCTGCTTCTCCATTCATCTGACATATGTCCCACTTCCATAATTCTATTAAACAAACCTATTAGCACACTTTTATTCATGTCCCTCCTAAAGCTGTCGACACAGCCCTAGGGATATGATCTGATACAACTGCTTTATCTTTCTTGATTGCTTGAACAACTTCCACGTTTGAGATTTTGGTGACCATTGACGTTACTATCCGAGCGGTTACCTGAACTAATTTTCTGTCAAATTATTCATTTGATAAACGATGCAATTTTGCCAACGTTTTTTGACATCGTTTCACTAGAATTTTATTATTCTCTTGTCGCACTAATTTAATCTGACTAAAATTGTTTGCTATTTTGCTCTATGTTTGGCTATTTTATAATATATCGTCTTCTCGCCTTCTCTTGAGGATGATCGTATTTTAGCTTTTGCTTCTGCCGCTGGAACTTTCTCTTGCATAGAAGCTTAACTGATGACGCATAGAAAAAGGTTCAGCGAGCGACATTCTCGGCTTAACGTGAAAAAGTATAATATAATGCATAATATATCGAAATAGGACATCGACCCAAAAGAGGCTTGAAAACAGGCGCCTCTTCGAAAGCCACAAACGAACGTGGGTGGGTTGTCATTGCGCGCAGCGGTCAAATACCTTCTGGGGTACTCTACACTCTAAAGGCTGTATGACGCTATGCATTTTCTTGTATCATTTCTAATATCGTTTCTGATATCGTTTCTTGTATACATTTTCTTGTATCATTTCTTGTACGTACATTTGTGCCCTGTATAACAGTATGCAAGTTCTTGTATCGAAAATTGTATGAAATTCGGCACGTGATTTGTCGAAATTTTGTTTGTCACCCTGTGTCACGTTATGGTAGTACTGCATACTGCATCTACAGCTACAGCTGATTTTGAAGATTTTATAAAATTTATAAACTTTTAATTAACATTTTAATGTTAACCAGAATTTTACGTTGACTGTTTGAGGTTGATTATTTGTGTTTTTATTTTGTTTTGATATTTGTGCTAAAATATTTGCATTAGAATTATCTTCAGTTTGATCCAAATTAGGAACTATTGTATTTTCGTCTATTAAAAAATTATGCACCATGAAACCTAAATTTATAGTATGAACTTTACTAGGAGATAAATATATGGTTATTAGTAGAACAGTAGTCCATACCAAACGGTATATTAAGTATCAATAAAAGATTTATAAATAATACCTACAAAAACACAAATAAATTCATCAATACATTATCCCATTTTCATTTCAGCCGCCATTATGAGTAAGTCATTATGACATTTTAGATGTTTTACCAGCAGGTTTTACATTTTTGCTCTTTGCGCAGAAATTGGCGCAGTTCTTGTACAAGAATCTGTGTCTGACTCAAATTCTTGTATCGTTTCTGATATCGTTTCTTGTATCTGTGTATGACACTATGCATTTTTTTGACATATCAGAAACGATATTAGAAATGATACAAGAAAATGTATAGTGTCATACAGCCTTAATACCCGAAAGTTAGGTTTGGACCGAAGGGTTAGGTCTTCCTCCTTCCTGACCGCTGCGCGCAATTGCAATCTGCCCACAAACGTAGATCTTTTAGGTCGCAGTGTGAAAAGGTCTACGACCTTTTTATCTATAATCTATAATTTACAATTCTACTTATAACAAATGCACTTATTTATTAGTTTAATATGTAATAATAAACATTGAATAATATTTTATAAATATAATATGTAACTCATTCATAGTTGTTGTTCATAACCAGTTACTGAGATTACCTACCTATTTTTTATTTCATTGTTAAACAATAATACCTAAACGATACCTAAACTTCAAAACCTCTTAACCGTTTTTGTTCTTTTTTTCTATTTTGGTATATGGTCTTTATGTATATAATATATATACAGACCAAACTACGAAAACCGAACAAAAACAGTTGAGAGGTTTTGGAGTTTAGGTATCGGTTTATTAAACGTTTGGACATCTTGGAAATTAAAGCACCCTAATATGTCTGTGTAGATTTTGGCGTTCGATCCGACCATCACTTGTAACATCGTTGCCGTATCCTCTATTTTTTCATATTATCACGTTACAATTTTTGTGATATTATACACGAGCGTGACACCCTCAAAAAAGCGCTTAGTTTTCGAGATACTGACCACAGAGGGATGAATGGCTAATTTTATTCATACTTTATATTTTCGAGGGTGCCGAAAACGAAAATGAAGTTTATTTTGAATTTTATGTGGGGGAACATTGTCAAAATCGCAATTTTAACCTAAAAATAAAAAAAAAAGAAATCACGTTTTTTGGGTTTACCTCGCTACAACTCTGTTCGATTTTAATATTTTTTTCTGAAATTTTTACACTATATATCTGTAACATTTCTGAAGACAAAGGTATCTGCCTCAAGTTTTTATTCTTATTATGATAAAGGTTATGAATTTTTCAAAGAAAAAGGTGCGGATTTGTGCATTGCAAAGTTTAATCGCAAAAGTTGTGTGACGAAGTTTAAAATTTAGCTTCTCAATCACGTTTATTTTAAAGTAAAGAGTACAAAGAAGTTTTCTGGTAAGTTTTAGATCAAAATGTTTTATAGAAAAAAAAATAGTGCAACTTTTAATGTCAACATTAGAAATCCACAATATAACGCTTATTTTTTGAGGGACAGACAATCTAGGTCTAATTTCTCACATTTAGTACTATCCTTGGATTATAAGCTTTCATTTGACACCTCATTTGTCATTTTACCTAGTATAATGACGGAGAAGTAAACGTTATTATTCTATTATTCTTGTAGGTACATTTAACATTGATTGAAATTATGAAAGAAATATATAGAAAACAGCATGGCAACACTGTGACGCACAAACATAAAAATTCAGCCACATTAAGCTGTGCGTTACATAGGGTGCTTTAATATCCAAGATGTCCAAACAAATAGGAATTTCATAGACTATTTCAAATTTTCCTATGGTGTCTATTTTTGGGAGGTTTATTTTGGCGGAAATATGTCCTTTTATACTTCTAGTGATGCGATAAGTGCGAAACACTCTTTATTTGTCTCTCACGTGTTGGAACCCCCGAGAACCTACTGCGCCCCTGTTTATACAGTGTGTCAATTTAAAAACTTACAATGGCTATATCTCACGAACAAAATCTGATATCAAAAAATGCTTGAAACCGTTTCTAGGATAGTAAGGGGGAACAAAAATGACATGAAAGAGAACTCACCCCCATCAACCCCCTAGGACCCACCCATCACAACCAAAAAAGTTTAAATTGCAAACCCCTACTTGTGATACATCATTGAAAAGGCTATAAAAAATGCTATCCAATGGTATAAATAATAATTATACAGGGTGAAGCAATAATTGTGAAACTTTGGCTTAAATGAAAAATTTACTAAGGTTTTGTTGAATTACAAATTGATTAAAGATGTCAATTAAGTAAATATTTAATGTGAATTCCGTTGTTTGGTAAACAATAATACAGCCTATTTTCAAATTCTGCACGAAATTTGGCAAATGTTCTAGTAATAGGGCGACATGCTCGAGTAATTCTTTCTCGCAGTTCCCCAAGTGATGCAAGTTGAGTGTTATAAACAACTGATTTAAGGTGACCCCATAGAAAAAAGTAATATACTATCCTACTATAAAAAGTACCATCCAATGGTATAAATAATAATTATACAGGGTGTTAATATCAGCTGGCTTACTATGACTTTTGTATTTGTAATGCTATCTCCCGGACTATTATTTTAAATGGTAAGTGTCCGCTTGTACTTTTTTTTTGTTAATTAAAACTTAATTTGCTATTTTTGCCTTAAATCAGTTGTTTATAAAACTTAACTTGCATCACTTGGTAAATTGCGAGAAATAATTACTCAAGCATGTCGCCCTATTACTAGAAAAACATTTGCCAAATTTCGTGCAGAATTTGAAAATAGACTGTATTATTGTTTACAAAACAACGGAACCCACTTTACACATTTACTTAATTGACATTTTTATCAAATTTGCAATTCAACAAAACCTCATTAAATTTTTCATTTAAGCCAAAGTTTCACAATTATTGCTTCACCCTGTATAATTATTGTTTATACCATTGGATAGCATTTTTTATAGACTTTTCAATGATGTATCACAAGTAGGGGTTTGCAATTTAAACTTTTTTGGTTGTGGTGGGTGGGGCCTAGGGGGTTGATGGGGGTGACCCCTTACTATCCTAGAAACGGTTTCAAGCATTTTTCGTTTTCAGCTTTTGTTCGTGAGATATAGCCATTGTAAGTTTTAAAATTGACACACTGTATATGTTTAACTTAAAGGATTTCCATTAGTCCAGCGGTTCTCAATCTATGGTACATGCACCACTGGTGGTACATATTATTATTTGCGGGGGTACACAAAACGCAAAAACAGGCAAAATCAGCACCACTATTATAGTTAATTAGATTACCTAGTTACATAAGTCTTTCAGTCAGGTGGTACCAAAAATAATAAATCTAATTTTGTGGTACATGAATCAAAAATATTGAGAACTGCTGCATTAGTCCATTTGCTCTGCCTTCCACTACGAGTACCTATATTGTGAGTTGTAGACGTTCGACTCACTTATGCAACGCATATTATAAATACATACTTTGATGTAGACATTGGATTACATATGCTAATATGTGCGTTGTATAACAAGTGCATACATACCACTTAAGGTATTATTTATATCGATAGAAGGTCGAAAGTCTTATGCAACTTAACCATTCATATAATATCTGTTTACTTATCTCATTGTGACGTATTATAGCGAATATTAAAATAAACTAAATAATATTATATTTGCATTTCAAAAATGCATTCTTAATTAAACACCCATAAAAAGTCACTGATTGAGGTAAAATTATATTATCTAATAGAGCTAGTAGCGAAAATTAAAATTTGTCTTCTAGAATTCTTCCATAACAGTTATTTCTTCTTCTAATTACGCTACAACCCCCTTGTGAGTCTTGTCCTGCTTAACAATGTTCTTCCATTCTACCCTGTCGGTGCTCACACCAGTACCACATCGCCACTGCCCGATGTTCATAGTTTTAAGATCTTTCTCTACGTCGCCTATCCATCTTCTATGGGCCTTTATCTTGTTCTATTTCCTTGGGGTTCCATCTTTGGATTACTTTTACAGCTCGATTATCTGGCACTCTTTCTAAGTGACCAAGCCAGTTTAGTCTTTGTGACTTTACAAATCTAACAATATCTGCTCTCTGCATTAGTTCATCCAGCTCATAGTTAATTTTAATTCTCCACGAACTATTGCTGCAATGGATTGGTCCAGATATCTATCTTAGTATTTTGCGCTAAAATATTCTCAGTTGATTTTCATCAGTGGTTGAGAGGGTGCACGTTTCACATCCATATGTGACCAGTGATCTAATTACTGTTTTGTAGATTCTAAGCTTAGACTCACGATTCAGTAACTCACTTTTATATTGTTTTTGCCAAGAATATGACAAACATGACCTATATCATGGAACGTGCGATGTCGTTGCCAGGGCACAAGCCAATGAATGACAGACTAACTCTTTTATTCTGCTGAATTACTAGTGATATTGCAAAATTAAGATTTTACTGATCTACTGCTCTAAACAGCCAAATGCGTTAAACAATATAGAGTAGAGCACCTGTTTTATGGAGACTCAGTCGATAAATATGCTTATTGGACTCCTGTCTAATTACAGAAATGCTTTGAGTAACTTCCGAGGCAGAATTAACTCCGAGGGAGCTCTGAAAATACCTTTAATATCGTAAATTCTACAGAGCCCACAGGCAAAGTTTGACATGAAGTCAATAAACCATGAGACCAATAAACTCCACTTGAAGAAATTTGTGGTCATAAGTCGTAAACGAAAGCAAGTAGAATCTCTATAGTGAAGGATTTGGCCAGATTTGTGGAAGTGAGTATATGTATGTACATGATGATAATGTGGAATAAATAATGAAAGAACAAAATCAAAGACTGATCCGTCAAGGCTGAAGAATTACAGAAACTAAAGAATGATGAGCAAAATATTCGAATAAATACACTCTCTCATAACTTAGAGGAGCAAGCGCAATAAGTTTATTCCTCACCCTCATTACACTGCAATACCATAGTTTGGAATGGAAAGATCAGATATTGTTACAATTTAGAGACACCCTGAGAAAAGACAAAAAACATTTCTTTGGTAGCTTTTTAATAAAAGTTTTTTTGGTTTCGACATTCAAAGTTGTCCTAGTAAAAAGGCTGAAAAATCATAACCCCGAATTTTATTCATCTTTCATAGAATAGAGATTATTTCGTTTTTGTTTTAATATTTTAGTACTAGGGGGTTTAATTTGTTTTTATTTAATGATTTAGATAATAAAAATATAATACAACGTAGTAACTTTTCATCATATGTATTTTTATTTTTTATTTTATTGTTTATTTTATATATACATGACCACGAAGAAGATAGATTGATGATGTGGAAGAAGACCTAAATATTCTAGGGGTCAGAAGATGGAGGGAAGTTGCCAGGAATCGGCAGGAGTGGCGACGTCTTTGCGAGCAGGCCAAGATTCACAACGGATTGTCGAGCCACTTATAAGTGCTCAAACAATATTCAAATTGATTTATTACAACACCATTAATATATGTATTATACCAAAATAAGTTTTTTCTATGAGCGTGCAAAAAAGTCTACTTTTCCGCACGCGTTTTAGTTTTTAAAGTTTTACTTTTCGCACTGGATTTACATACATATTGTGCTTTTAATGCCAAATTGCTTAGGTAACAGAACATATCAAGATTATTGAAAACGTCGAAAATAGATGGGGGTAGTTCTTCGTCACTTGATAACATCTAAATCACTGAAATATTTTAAAATTCGTAAATAAAGATGTGTGGAAATTTTAAAGTGTGTGACATGCTTTTTGACAATAATTGCTTTGTTTGACATCGTTGCTATGACTTTAAAATATTAAAACCTGTATTGATATACACTATTACTGCATAACAGGTATTTAAGCACCGCATTGACTTTAATTCGGGATTATTATAAATTAGCGTTATTTTTTAATTCAATTAATTGATTAAGATTTGGTCATTTTTTAAACGCTCGTAGAAAAAATATTGTTCCTAACTCTTGAGGAAAAGTATGACTTTCCGCACTAGTTAGGAAAATAACTATTTCCGGAGACATGATCATGTTAACATTACTTCTAATGGCATTAGGTTGACAAAAAATATAGTCCTATTCGGGACGCAATTCAAATGTCAGGAACCACAAATTTTAGGTCATGTTACATGTACCGAGCTTTCCTTGCTCAAGTGATGAGTTTGGATTTAGAACAGGGCTTTTATAAGGCAGCGCTTATTTAAAACTCAGTTTTTACCGATAATGTTTCATAACTAATGGGTTACGACACGATACAATGTGAACGAATCTAATTAATCCCTAATTACCTCATTAATCACTAATTATATATGCAGTAGAAACTATATAAATTTTATAGTCCGAAAAAAACGGCACTCGAAGCCAATGTATATCTAGTAGAAAATCTTATATCGTTACTCTAATAATGTGCGTTTATTGCCGATCTGAGAAGTCTAAGGGACAAAATGATTAGAACTTAATTAATAGTTTTACAAAAGTGACGATAATGACTATATTCACGTGAGAAAATGATTAATGCTACTGTATAATTTTGAGCGTGCAATATATGAAACACAAAGATGACACATATCAAAACATGTTAGTAGTAGCCCTGTTATTAAATTTTTTAAATAAACTTACCTGTTAAACCTAAACTTGTTGTACTCTTGGAATGTGAAGCCATTTTTGTCAAGTTCGTGGTACTTTGACTATGCATCTTGGACAGTTTCTCAATATCCGTGCTTCCCACGAAAGCCGATTTTGGCCTTCGTGGCAACGACGTGTTGCAGTTGTCACTTAAAACTGATGCTTCATGGTATCCTGAACTATCTGAACTATTTCTGGAATGACAGATGACTAAACCTGTTTCGATTTTTTTCGACTGCAACTCACTAACTTCTGAAACGGTGCTCGCTGGTTTTTCTTCCGAATTTCGACGAGATTCTGGAAAAAACAATATTTATTTTTATATTTTATTTCATTTTACTCATATATTCTAGATCAGAACTAGTTTAACTTGAATCAGCTGACAGATTCGCCGATCAATGAACAAAGGAAAATACAGGAGTTGGTTGATAGCTGACAGAAGAAAGAAAAGACCTAGCTTCAGAAATACGTACATATACATTAGATGTAGAAAAAGAATAAAAAAATGAACCTAGATCCTAATCCTCTAGTGATGTTGGCGACCACATTAACCCATGTTATTCTATTCACAGTAGCTCGAAATATATCAGTTGACGTTAGACCAGTCAATTTCCTAAGATTGGCTCAGCCAGGATATACATCTGCTTCCAGGATCTCTTTCTCTCAAGCCTCTTGCCTTGTAGAATCAGCTGACATTTCTACCTTTTAATTTTCTTTGCTCTTCCATCGTCTGCAATATTTTATCTGTCACCCATTCTTGCATATTTTCTTTGTTTGATTTAAGATTTTTATGCGAAAGTATCGTAATATATGTCATCATTTTGTTCCACTGTTCTATACCGCTAGTAGTGTTTTTAACTACTTTCGCAAAATTCTTCCAAGATCTGTTTTTACTTTTTTCTGGATGTTGCTTTCTTTCAGTATGGATGTGCGCCTGGATATGTTTTTTCTGAGGTGATAAGATTACGAAACCTTTTTTATGTTGATAAAATAAATTTTGTTTCACATTTTTTTCATTGGGCTATCACCGGGTGCTTTCCATGTATAAAGGTATAAAAGGTAGAAAGAGGTGTCCAAAGGTCTTTTGGTAGAATTAAATAAGTCTTTCTCCATTTTTGTTTCTTGTGCCATACTTACAACATTCTCGACTGTACATTGTCCTATTTTGGTTATAGCCCAAGCTGATGCTAATAATTCATGTTTTTTGCCAGTATTAGAGTCTTCTAGAGTCTGATAGAAATTTCTATTTCTTCACTATCACTGCTTAAGATATATCCCTTTTTACTATTATCGAGACGCCATTTCTGTTCCTTATTGTATCATCTGAAAAATAGATATGGTCTTCATCTATAATTATTGTAACTCCAGAATGTGGCCATCGAACTTCACTGAATCGAAGATATGGAGTTTAAGAATCCAAAAAAATTAAGAAACACTGACTTTTAAGATGCATCTACATATTATGAATACTACTGAAAATTTCCAGAAAGAAATAGCTCACAATTGAAGAACTTCTAAAGCAAAGATATATGAAGTGTCAACAAAAATTACGAGACAAAACAACGCTTTGGCTTTGTTATTGATTAAAAATATACCTTCCTCGTATCTTTTTTAATACAGTGAAACATTATTTAAATTTGACTGGATTTTTAAAAATCTATTAATATAGGGTGCATCAAGAAGGCAAACAGAAAGTTATATTTTTTGCACTCACTCCGTATACTATATATACCTACTTATTTTGTAGAGCTATTATGACTGCCTAAATAATATAACCTGTATGGTAGTGAAATTATATGCAAAAGTAAATTATTATTACTTGACGAAATTAATAGTATCTGACGTAACGCTAAAAACAAACAAACATTTAATTTTTATTACTATTAATTATAGTTAATTTCCATATACTAGTACAAAATATTCATTTATGATTTGTTTGTTACCTATATAGTCGGAAAGATAGAAGCGGATTTTGTGCGTGATAAGTAATATGGAATAACTATACGGGGATATGTTGAATTAGCTGTGTACATGACTTTCACCAACGGCCGGAAACCAGAGTGGGGGCCGAGGGTAGTTATAAGGGGAAAAAGTCGCGGTTTTTATTATTTTTTTTGTGACGCTCATAATCCAGATAGTGCACCAAAATTTGGGAATAAGTAGGTCATGACGTAACTAAGTTAAATCTCTAGGGGCGGAACATTGCGTGGCCGACAAAGGGGTGGGGGTAGGGGTGAATATAAAAAATATAAAGGGTTTTTTGCGACGTTTGTGATTGAGATAGTGGACCAAAATTTGGGAATAAGTAGACCATGACATTACTAAGTAAAATCCCCAGAACCGGAAACCAGAGTGGGGGACGAGGGTAGTTATAAGGGTCAAAGTCGCCGTTTTTATTATTTTTTTTGTGACGTTCATGATCGAAATAGTGCACCAAAATTTCATAGGGGTCAAAGTCGCAGTGTGTATTATTTTTTTTTGTGACCCGGCACAACATTTGTCCCCCACGCAGCGTTCCGCCCCTGGAGATTTTACTTAGTAATGTCATGATCTACTTATTCTCAAATTTTGGTGCACTATCTCGATCACGAACGGCAAAAAAACCCCCATATATTTTTATACTCACCCCTGCCTACCACCCCTTTGAACACCAAGCAGCGTTCCGCCCTTGGAGATTTTACTTACCTCCAGTTAGTACCTTAGTTACCTCATGACCTACTTACTCCCAAATTTTGGTGCACTGTCTCCATCATAGGCGCCACAAAAAAAAATAATAAAAAACGGGACTTTGACCCCTTATAACTACCGTCGTCCGCCACTCTGGTTTCGGACTCTGGGGATTTTACTTATTTATGTCATGGTCTACTTATACCCAAATTTTGGTGCACTCATCTCAATCACGAACGTCGCAAAAAACCCCTTATATTTTTTATATTCACCCCTACCCCTACCCCTTTGTCGGCCATGCAGCGTTGCGCCCCTAGAGATTTTACTTAGGTATATCATGACCTACTTATTCCCAAATTTTGGTGCACTATCTCGGTCATGGGCGTCATAAAAAAATAATAAAAACCGCGAATTTGACCCCTTATAACTACCCTCGGCCCCACTCTGGTTTCCGGCCGTTGGTGAAAGTCATGTACACAACTAATTCAACATATCCCCGTATAGTTTTTCCATATTACTTATCACGCACAAAATCCGCTCCCAGCTCTTAGACTAATACCGCTACCAAGGTGGTTATGGATTGATTGCTCATTGTATTGTTTGTGATAATGGTAGGGGAGCCCAAGAGGGGATTTTTGTAGTTACTCGAGAGCGTCAGATTATTACATGGGGAGAAACCTTGTACCCTGAAAATGTACCTCTACCATATTATATTGACTCTTAATGCAGGGGAGTTCGCTAAGGGGGGCCGAAAAAAAAATATCCTTAGAAAAACTCGAAATAGTCAGATTAATTAAGGTAAGTTAAGTACATGCAAAACAGTGTATATTTCAAAAATCTGACGATTTGACGTAAAGCACATCATACAACGTGGGGAAGTACGGACACGAATGTAAGAGGTGAATCTATACTCGAATTTGTTATGGAAAACGAGCTGAACATAATAAATTCAGGTAATAAACCCACTTTTGTGACTAGTGCTCGAAAGGAGCACTACATACAATTTGAAGTAGGGGAAAAAACATGTACCCTAGAAACCTATCGTAACCCTAGGAAAACTAACTGGGAGGCGTATAAAGCAGACCTGGAATATAGTTTAAAACAGACTAAGGATACGATAAGAAATACAACAGACCTCGAAATGGTTGTGAAGCAGCTGCAAAACACAATCATCTCGGCGTATAATGACAACTGTCCTTCAATCAATAAGGAATCCAACAGGAAAGTGCCCTGGTGGAATGAGGAACTTAAAGAATTAAGAAGGAAAGTTCGTAAAAAATTCAACAACGCAATGAACAAGAATATCAGTTGGGATGAATACAGAAAGGCCCTAACTGAGTACAATAAAACTCTGAGGAAGCAGAAAAGAGAACAATGGAGAAGGTACTGTGAGGATATAGAAAGAACTCCAGAATACGCCAGACTCCATAAGATTCTCTCAAAAGGACCTCAGAGTTCGATATATACTCTCCAAACAGAAAACGGAGAGTACACAGAAACAGGGGAAGGAACTATCAGAGAACTGCTGAAAGTCCACTTCCCCGGTTCCCAAGTTACAGACTTAACTTTGGAGAACTGCCAGAAATCAGAACTAGATACCCCTCTGTGGGCATCCAAGGAGAAATGGCAGACAGCAAAGAAAGTAGTAACTGGGGAAAAAGTAAAATGGGCATTACACTCATTCGAACCTTATAAATCGCCAGGATTAGATGGGATTTATCCAGTACTATTGCAGAAGGGATCCGACCTTCTGGCAAATAGAATATGTACAGTGCTTCGGAGCAGTTTGGCTCTAGGATATATTTAAAAGGCATGGAGAATGATCAGAGTAACTTTTATACCAAAACCTGGAAAAACTGGACAGGATGGGGCAAAGTCTTTGAGACCAATAAGTCTTATGTCTGTTCTGCTTAAGACGCTAGAAAAACTGCTAGATAGGCATATACGGGATGGCGTATTGGAAAACAGACCGATACATAAGAACCAGTATGCATATAGAGCAGGAATGTCAACAGAGGCAGCATTACATCAGCTTGTAGAAAAAGCTGAATATGCTCTCAAGCACAAAGAGGTACTATTAGCGACCTTTTTGGACATAGAAGGAGCGTTCAATAACATATCCTTAGAAACAATCTCAAGAGCATCGAGGAGAAAAGGGATCGATGAAATTTGTTGCAAGTGGATAGACCACATGCTACAACAGAGACTCGTATATACGTCCATTCTAGGGGAGAGCATTATCGCCCAGGTCCGACGAAGGTATCCGCAGTGAGGTGTTCTGTTCCCGCTAATATGGAATCTTGTCATGGACGATTTGCTTGAGTCCCTGGAATTGAACGACCATGAAACCCTGGGCTATGCAGACGACTTGGTAGTCCTTGTTCAGGGAAAATTCCAAAACATAGTAAGGGAACGCATGCAGCAGGCCCTTAATATTGTCACCAAATAGACTGAGGAAGAAGGGCTGAGAGTCAGTCCTTCCAAAACAGTCACAATTGCGTTCACCAGAAGAAGGAAGCTGGAGGACTTAAGGCCTCTGATCCTTAATAATGGTGAACAATTGGAGCTGTCTAAAGAGGTAAAGTATCTAGGGGTTATACTGGACCCAGAACTTACCTGGAACCGACAGCTTGAAAGAGTAATTAAAAGAGCGGAGGCGACATTAATGCTGACCAGACGCACACATGGAAAAACATGGGGACTCTGTCCGAAAATGGCGTACTGGACATATACAACGATAATGAGACCCATGATAACATATGCATCCTTGGTATGGTGGACAAAGATGCAGCAAAGAACCGCTATAAACAAGATAAGCAGGATACAAAGACTTGCATACTTGGGAATAACGGGAGCAATAAAAACAACACCGACGGCGGCACTGGAAACCCTGTTAGACCTACCCCCTCTTGATATATTCATCAAAGGGGAAGCGAGGATGGGAGCATACAGGCTGCAAGGAAAACCAAGGAATAAATACGAGAACCTTGGGCATAATCAGATTTGGAACCAAGGTGGGGTAAGTATATCTGATACATACACTGACCACATGGTACCAAAATACACATTTAATAGGAACTTCGGAATAGAAATTAATGACCGAAGGGAGTGGAACAGCATCAGTAGCAAAATCAGGGGAACGATCTGGTATACCGACGGATCAAAATCCGATGAAGGCACTGGAGCCGGTATTTTTAGTGAAACAGAGAATGTAGGACTCAGTTTCTCACTAGAAACATACACAACTGTGTTTCAAGCGGAAATGTACGCAATTCTGCAGTGTGTCACAATGAACAACTTGAGGGCCTATGAAAATAGACGGATCAATATACTCACAGACAGCCAAGCATCACTGAAGGCACTAATGAGCCCGAAAGTGACGTCAAGGCTGGTATGGGAATGCCGGCAAGAACTGGAAGAACTGGCCGAAAGAAATAGTGTAACTATATTCTGGGTGCCAGGACACACCGGGATAGACGGTAATGAGAAAGCAGATGAGCTGGCAAGGAACGGTTCATCAACTTTATATTTGGTCCCAGAACCTGCTCTAGGAGTACCTAAAACAATAATTAGGGGAATGGGTCAAAAACAAACACAAAGAATACTGGGGGAACGTACCTGGTGAGCGACACGGGAGGCCCTTAATAAGGGAACCCTCAAAACGGAGAGCTGAGGAACTAATAAAATTACATAGGAGTCAGCTCCGCATAATTACAGGTCTTCTCACGGGTCACTGTGCCCTGAAAGGACACCTGAATAGAATTGGGCTGTACGAAGGGAACCTTAACTGCAGACTGTGCAATAGGGGAACTGAAACAGCATATCATGTACTGTACGAGTGTGAAGCTTTGGATCACAAGAGTCAGACTATTTATGGACAACCAAAATTAAGTCCAGCAGAATATGCCACTCAACCCATGCTAGGGATGTACAATTTGGTACGTGGAACGAAGCTTGTGGATTGGGTGACATAAAAGGTAGGATGGCTGGCACAATAAGCCCATGAGGCTGCAGTGCCATCGGAGACATATGTCAGACGACCTAAAAAAAAAAGTATATATTATGTAAACATAAACAAGCACTATTTTTAATTAATACCGCATGAATTGGTCACGTTAGGTTTCGATAATAATTATTACCTACCTTTATCATAAGAATAATGAACTAAAATATTTTATATCGCTATATTTTTATACATTTATATATTTTATATTTTCATATAAAGCTATTCTTCCAACCGACATTTCCTAGTCACGCAGGATAATGAATACACAAGCCTAAGACTAATAAAAGCCGGTGTACCACAAGGAAGTGTCTTGGGACCAATATTGTACTTGCTCTACACTGCTGACCTACCAACAAGTAACAGAACAACGTGTGCAACTTTTGCTGATGACACTGCTGTACTAGCCTCTCACCATGATCCAATCACAGCATCCAGAACCTTCAAAAAGACCTTAATAATATCCAAAGATGGCTTAAAAAATGGAAGATAAAGGCGAATGAGAGTAAATCGACCCATATTACATTCACCATGAAAAAACAAAAATGTCCATCTGTAACTCTGAATGAAACACAACTCCCACAAACAGATACTGTCAAGTAGCTAGGAATCCACCTTGATAAGATAAAAGAAAACAACTAGGAATAAAATTCCGAGAAATGTACTGGATCATCGGTCGTAAATCATAACTATCGCTTGAAAACAAACTTCTGATATATATAAAGCTATATTAAAACCAGTGTGGCCCTATGGTGTCCAACTTTGGGGGAGAGCCAGTCAAAGAAACCTAGAAATACTGCAGAGATTCCAGAACAAAGTCCTTAGAACAATGCTGAATGCCCCTTGGTAAAGTCGGGTCCATAGATGTTTCGCCCGTCGGCAAATTCAAACAGATAACATTTGTATTGTTATGAAATTCGAGTAACCGATGTCCCTTTTGTTAAGGCACACGCCGGTATTTTTACAACCGGGTTACTCATTGTAAATCAATCAGTTTAACACTTGAAAATGTATACTTGGGCATTAGTACAGTTAAAATTGTTAGACGATTATATTTAGATGAAATATTAAGCAATAGAATTGAAACTTTTTTCTACTTTTAAGGACAAAAATGCAAGTTCATTAGCGGAACGTGAATTCAAAATTATTCTGCAGATTATATTTGAAGCAATATTTGATTAAAACATCTCATTTTTGGTGGTAAAAATATATTAAATACATATATTAATTTGTCTGGACTAAAGGTGGTAAAAGATGGTCTGGAGTTATATTTTTGTTTGAATTTGCCGACGGGCGATAGATAGATGGTGTCAACTTTACGTGCCAAACTATGTGATAGAGCAAGACCTCAATGTGCCATCCATAAAAACAGTAATAACAGAATATTACAAAAAATATTCCAAGAGACTAGAATCTCATCCAAACGAGTTAGCCAGCAACCTCGCACTGATGACCATAAGGATGCACGACGCCTGAAGAGATTCAAAGTAGTGGACCTAGCAAGAAAATTCGAATAATCTGTGATAATTAAACTTATTTTAACTTGTTTTAATTTAATTTATGTAAAGAGGGAGATCACTGGATCTCCCTCTACAGGTCATTTAATTGTTGTCAAATAATTTACCTATTGTTCTCAGTTAAGAACAGATTGTAAATAAAACATTTAAAAAAAAATTATATTTTATAGCAGTTAAATGAAACACGAAACATTTGACTGTTTAAGTAAAGTGATCTAATAAACCTGCAAGTTTCAAGATCCATTTGGTAATTCCAAAGCGAATTGGCAAAAAACAGTGTTTGTTTTATCATTTGTCAGTTATCAACACATTATACTACGTACTTAAATAACCAATAAAAGTTGCAATTACTGACTTATTCTGTTTTACTGTTACAAAATATTTAAAATTGTTAGTATTATAATACAGCAACTACCATAATTCTTATTTTTTATAACATTAAGCACAATAATTATGTATTAATATAAAGCAAAAAACTAAAAAGTGCGGAAGTTTTGTGACAATTTATGTATAAAAATCCATAACATCAATGACTCTAATTTAAAAATGTCTATTATATTATAGTAAATATTGTATATATAGTGTGTATTTATTTTATGCCGTCTTAAAGGATTCAGCTTTCAGCTTGTTCTTGGTCTTATACAATAGAAATGCACTAAAAAATAAATCGTTATAAATGAGTAGGTATAGTAGTTCCATTTTATCTTTGCCCATGGGGCACGATTCATTTTCAAATAAATTAAATCACAACATAAAGTGAAACGTACGCCGATGTGAGTAGTATATAGAATTCAGTATACAAAATGTATACAGTATGGTGCAAATGAAAGGAATAAATTCGTTATTTCGTAAACCGGGGATTTTAAGGAAAAATCCCGAAACAGGTCGACTTTTATTTTTAAATTATGATATTTTGGCATATATGGCACACTAGTAACGTCATCCATCTGGGTGTGATGACGTAATCGATGATTTTTTAAATGAGAATAGGGATCGTGTGATAGCTCATTTGAAAGGTTATTCAATTTTCTATTAAGTAGCATAAACATTTACATAATTATTTATACAGTGTCCAAAAAATTTTTTTAAATTAAATTATTTTACAAAAAAAAAGAAGAATGTATGTAATTTATTTAATTCAAAATACATTTTACTGCTGTCACAAATCAGAAAAAAATGTTTATTCATAAATAAATACTGATTTTCGCTTAAATTAAATGTTCAAACTTCGAAGAGGCGGGTGGTTGGCGGGAGCTGACTTTATCATTGAATTTAATCGAAAAGCAATGTTTATTTGTGAAATAAACATGTTTTTCTGTTTTCGGGTAACAGTAATAGTTATTTTCCTAACAAGTGCAGAAAGTCATTCTTTTCCGCACGCGACTGCAGTTTGCCGAACGACGCGAAGCGGGAGTTCGGCAAGCAGTCGAGTGTGGAAAAGAGACTTTCTGCAAGAGTTAGGAACAATATTTTTTCTAAGAGTCTTTAAAAAATTACCAAATCTTAATCAATTAATTTAATTAATATGAAAATACATACACAAATTAATTTTTTGACAAGGTTGTCAAAACCAAACTTTCAATATAATTAGTTAGCATGACAACGATCTTGGTTTCCATGACGATGATTCAAAACGACTGTTATTGTCTACCGATTTGACTTTCGAATATTATGTCAAAATGATTTTATTTCATCGAATTGTCGCGTTAATTTCATTAAAACAGGAACACAATAAGATATATTTGAAATAAATTAGTAAATAATATCTAAATATTAGTTTATTGCATGTATTATAATTACTTTAAGACTATATTAACATATCTAAATTAACACGCGTGCGGAAAAGTAAAAACCGCGTGCGGAAAAGTAACACGCGTGCGGAAAAGTGAAACTTTCTAAACTAAAATGCGTGCGCGAAAGTAGACATTTTTGCACGCTCGTAGAAAAAATGTATGTTGAATTAAATAAATTACATACATACTTCGTTTTTTTTGTCAAATAATTTGATTAAATTTTTTTTTGACACCCTGTACAAGTAATTATATAAATGTTTAAATTACTGAGTAGAGAATTAAATAACCTTTCAAATGAGCTAGCACACGGCCCCTATTCCTATTTAAAAAAATCATCGATTACGTCATCACGCTCAAATGGACGACGTCACTAGTATGACATACAGGGTGCGCCAAACCTCTGGTTTTCTTTGATTACGGCTAAACTATGAGATATACAAAAAAATGTTTATAACAAAACTAATGTGTATTAAAGAGGTCTATAATTTAAAATTATTTTCAATTATACAGGGTGAGTCAGAACGACGGTATGAACCAAAGTTGTATTTTTTTAAATGGAACACCGTATATATTAAATCATTTTTGAATATATTATTTAAAAATATGAAAAATTTGTATAAGGTCTTATAGGCCTAAAGTTAATAATTTTCGAAATATTTACATTCTTATTGAGAAAAATGGTAATATTTATAGGGTTGTGGATTATGTTTCCAAGGAAATAAAAACTTTTTTTTTAATAGTTTTTAAATAGGAAAGTTTTTAAAATATAGTGTTATTTTTAAATAATTTAATATTTTTTACTTTTAGCCATAAAATATACCGTGTGATCACTATTTGCAAATACAAAATTTTCTCATTGTTTTTAAATGGGACACCCTGTATATTAGTTTTGCATTTTGTAGTAAATATTACAACCTTTCTTTTGGTATAAGGTTGTATGTACAGCATGTTTCGTTTTGAAGATATTTAAAAAAAAAACTATAGATTTTACGTTTTTGCGGATTTTTTATTTAAAAATTTTTTTGCAAAAAAAATAATTATAATCTGGTTTTAGAAACATACACTAAAATATAAAATATGAAAATAAAAACGTAATTAAAGATTAAAATAAATCGTATGCTAGTACAATTCAATCGAATTTAATAACTTTAAATTATTTTACAAAAAATATTTTACCATATTAATGAATGCATAAATTAGTTACTAAATTAAATAAACAACCAAATTTTAAATCAACCGTAGTAATTCTTCTACCGCAGCAACTTTCCTGTACCAAATTAATTGTTAGTTATATTGTATTTACGAGTAAGATCAGTTAATAACTTTTTAATTTACCTACATCTTGAGAACGTATAAAGTATGCTTTGAAACAAATGAACGTTATGGAAGTATATAAAGAAGTAAATAGTATCTATGTACCTACTCGTGTCACAAAAGCTGGTAATAATTTCTAATGGTTTCGCCCAAAACAAATGTCATATCCAAAAATTTTTCGGTTAAAAAATTAAAATTTAAAATATAAAAAATTGTTACAAAAATTTCAACTACAAAAGTATTACCAGCTTTTGTGACACCAGTAAATACTATTTATATTAATAAATAATTTGGCTGATACATTTAACATTCAGCTGTTTTAAATCATACTTTATAATAATTTTTATATTCTCAAGATGTATGATGTATGTAAGTAAATTTAAAAGGTAAATTAAAAGTTTAACTAAATACAATTTAACTAACAATTAATTTGGTACAGGAAAGTTGCTGTAGTAGAAAAATTACTACGGTTGATTTAAAATTTGGTTGTTTATTTAATTTAGTAACTAATTTATGCATTCATTAAAACGGTAAAATATTTTTTGTAAAATAATTTAAAGTTATTAAATTCAATTGAATTGTACTAGCATACGATTTATTTTAATCTTTAATTAAGTTTTTATTTTCATATTTTATATTTTAGTGTATGTTTCTAAAACCAGATTATAATTATTTTTTTTGCAAAAAAATTTTTAAATAAAAAGTCCGCAAAAACGTAAAATCTATATATATATATATATATATATATATATATATATATATATATAGTGACTGTACACCCCGATATGGGGCTAAGTCGCGTAAGCTTTCTAGATCCTATTTCTTAGGAGGATCAGTCCCTTTTGCTTATGTTATCTTCTTAACGATTTCTCTCCATTTTTTCCTATCTCTAGTTTTTCCCCGCCATTCTCTGACTCCTGCGTTTTTTAAGTCTTCTTCAACTTCTTGCAACCACTTTGATCTTGGTCTTCCTCTTTTCTTTCTTCCTCCTGGATTCCATTCTATCATAGCATATGTCACTGCTTCATCTCCTGCCCGCCAGATGTGACCTAACCATCTAACTCTGCATTGCTTTATTTTGGTCACGATATCTTCTTTTAGTACTTTCTTAATCTCTGCATTTGTTCGGCTTCGATATTCATTTTGCTCTGTTCTGATTGGTCCCAGTATGGTTCTCATGATCTTTCTCTCCACTATTCTTAAGTTTTCTTCATCTTTTTTAGTCATCGTCATTGTTTCTGCTGCGTATAATAATATTGGTCTAATTATGGTGTTATACATTCTCATCTTGGTTTTAATAGACAGTATTTTGCTTTTAAGTAGTGTTTTATTTGCAAAATAAGCTTTATTCGCTGCCAATATTTTTTCTTTTATTTCTGGTATTCTTTCACCCGTTTTGCTTATTGTCACTCCTAGGTATTTGAAATGTTCTACATCTTCAAACTCTGAATTTCCTATTTTGGTTTTTCCTTTTATTGCTGGTTTCCCTAGTCTTAATATTTTCGTCTTTTCTTCATTTAATGTGAGTCCCATTGTCTCCCCTTTCTCTTTTATTTCTTCTAGCATTTCTTTCATTATGTTTCTATTTTTTGCAATAATAACAATGTCGTCTGCATATGCGATTATTTGTCCACCTCTTGTTCTTAGGTTTCCTTTGTTTATATTTCGTAGTACATATTCTAAAGCTAGATTAAACAGTGTCGTGGATAAGGCATCCCCTTGTTTCACTCCTTTATTTATAATGAATTCATCTGTCTCGCCTCTTTGCGTCTTTATGCTAATTTTGGTAGTTCTCATTGTCATATTTATTAATTTTCTGAGTTTATGTGGGATTTTTAATTTTTCCAGGGCAATCATTAGTTGTTTTCTCTTAATCGAATCAAATGCCTGTTTGAAATCGATGAATAGCATTTCTAATTGCAGTTTGTATTCATTTGCTTTTTCCATTATTTGTTTTATTGTGTGTATAGCATCTATTGTTGATCTTCCTTCTGTGAATCCACATTGGTACTGTCCCACTCTCTTCTTCGTGATCTTTGCCAATCTTTTTCTTATTATCGAAGTCAATATTTTATATGTTGTGCTTAGTAGTGTTATTCCTCTATAATTTTCACAAATTTGTTGGTCTCCCTTTTTATGTATTGTTATTACCTGCCCTATCTCCCAGTCCTCTGGCATCTTCTCTTCCTTCCATATATTTTTCAATAGTGATAGTATTTTTTCCTTCAGTTCCTTTCCTCCATATTTTATAAGTTCCATGTTAATTTCGTCTTTTCCTGGAGCTTTTCCATTTTTGCTCTTCTGTATTACTTCCTCAAGTTCATCTATTGTTGGCTCTTTTGAGACTGCAATGTGTATTTCGTCTGCATCTTCGTCCACCGTTTCCTCTTCGTGCATTTCTTCTCCAGTGTATTCCTCCGTCAAGAGTTCTCTGTAGTGATCTGCCCATACCTGCCTATATTCAGTGTCTTCTACAATGACTATTCCCTCTTTATTTTTTATTCCGTTTGTTTTACCTTTGTATTTTTTGGTTTGTTCTTTAATATTTTTATAGAAATGTTTCGTGTTTCTATTTGTTCTTTCCTGTTCTATTTCTTGCATCTTTTCATCTGCCCATCTTCTTTTATTTTGTCTTATAATTTTCTTAGCGTCCTTTCTTAATTTTTCATAACTTTCTCTGTCTTCCTCTTTATCCGTTCTCAGCCATTTAATTCTTGCTTGCACCTTTTGTGCTGTTAGTTCTTTACATTCGTTGTTATACCATTCGTTTTTTGTTTTCTTCTGGTGTTTGCCTACCTGCTTTTTTGCAGCTTCTTCTATTGACTTTTTGATCATGTCCCATTCTGATTTGATGTCCTCTGCTTTATATTTCTCTCTTATTTGCACTGTTACTTCTTCTTCATATTTTTTTCTAATATCTGCATTCTGCAATTTATTGACATTCCATTTTTTCTGTTGATTTTTCTGTTTAGTTTGGATTTTAACTTTTTGTCTTATGGTGGCTGCGACCATATAATGGTCTGAATCCGCACACGCACCTCTGAAAGTTCTCACGTCCTTCATTGAAGATTGTTTTCTTTTGTTTATTAGTATGTGATCAATTTGGCTATACGTTTTCTGATCAGGTGACCTCCATGTTACTTTATGCATTTTAGGGTGTTCAAATTTTGTTGAGCTTATTATCATGTTTGTTCTTGTTGCTAGGTTACATAGTCTTAGACCATTATCATTAGTGTTTTTGTGTACGGTGTGTTTTCCTGCAATTTGCTGTAAAAAATCTTCTTTTCCAATCTGGGCATTGAGGTCTCCTAGTATAATTATAACATCTTCTTTGGGTATTTTTTCCATCTCTTCTTCTATCTTATCATAAAAATTGTCTTTATCGTCTGTGTTGCTTGTTTTTGTAGGTGCGTATAGGTTTAATAGTGATATATTGAATGGTTTATTATTTATTCTTACATACGCAATTCTTTCACATATCGGTTTAAAGTTTATGACTTTTTCTCTTAGCTGTCCTAGAATCATGAATCCCACTCCTTTTTGTCCTTGCTTCTTTCCTCCTGAGTATAATAGTGTAAAGTCTTGTTTATCAATCTGTCCTTGTCCCTCCCACCGTATCTCTTGCAGTGCTGCAATATCTATTTTATACTTTGCTAGTTCTTTGCTTATTTCTAACATTTTTCCTGGTGCCAACATCGTTCTTATATTCCATGTGCTTATTTTCAGTTCTTTATGTTTTTTATTTTTTTGTTTTCGTCTTGTATTTTTGTTTCCTTGTCTGCTCTTATTTATTTCTTTTTTGTGATACATCAATTTATCTGCACTCATTTCCTTTTTATTTGCCTCGTCCGTCGCCAAATAAGTATTGTCTTGTATTCTCTCATCAGTTGCTAGTTTTTTGAAACGTTTTGAAAAACCTCATCCAACTGATTCTTGTTCTTATTCCATTTCCTCTCCCGTCCATCTATTATCAATTTGTTGTGCTTAATTTGGACGCGTTTTCCTTTCTTTATTTCATCATTTGCTATTTTGACTATTTCTTTTTGTATTTGTAATTCCTCTTTCGTTAAATCATTGTTTATATATATTCTTTCTTCTTTTACTTCTTTAAGTTTTCTTTTATTTTCCATTACTTTTATTTTTTCCTCTTTGTTTGGCAATCTGACTAAACATGTTTTGTTTCCTAATTTCACAGCTTCTTCTATCTTTATATTAATATCTAGTTCTTTTTTCATAAAGTTCTCCATATTTTAGTGTATGTTTCTAAAACCAGATTATAATTATTTTTTTTGCAAAAAAATTTTTAAATAAAAAATCCGCAAAAACGTAAAATCTATAGTTTTTTTTTAAATATCTACAAAACGAAACATGCTAGGTACATACAACCTTATACCAAAAGAAAGGTTGTAATATTTACTACAAAATGCAAAACTAATATACAGGGTGTCCCATTTAAAAAAAATGAGAAAATTTTGCATTTGCAAATAGTGATCACACTGTATATTATATGGCTAAAAGTAAGAAATATTAAATTATTTAAAAACAACACTATATTTTAAAAATTTTGACCTATCATTTAAATTTTTATTTCTTTGGAAACATAATCCACAACCCTATAAATATTACCATTTTTTTCAATAAAAATGTAAATATTTCAAAAATTATTAACTTTAGACCTATAAGACCTTATACAAATTTTTCATATTTTTAAATAATATATTCAAAAATGATTTAATATACAGGGTGTTTCATTTAAAAAAATAAAACTTTAGTTCATAACGTCGTTCTGACTCACCCTGTATAATCAAAAATAATTTTAGAATATAGACCTCTTTGATACACATTAGTTTTGTTATAAACATTTTTTTGTATATCTCATAATTTAGCCGTAATCAAAGAAAACCAGAGGTTTGGCGCACCCTGTATACACCAAAATATAAGTTAAAAATAAAAATCAACCTGTTTCGGGATTTTTTCTTAAAGTCGCCGGTTTACTAAATAACGAATTTATTCCTTTCATTTGCACCATCCATACTGTATACACATCGTCTGTAAGTAATTTGTTCGAAAATGAATCGTGATGGTAATGGGAAAAGTTAGAGTGGACGAACATCTATTTATTTTGGTAAATCTTTTATTTTTTTCAATCACCTTTAGCATTTCAATAATTATTATTTTTCTTAATTTTGACGTCTCATATTTATTCATAAAACTTTTAAACAAAGTTTTATGTTTAAAGTTAAACTTAAACAAATATTACTCGAGGAATTGAAAATAATGGCAGAAAATAGAAAAGAGATGGGTGACTGGAAATTAAAATTGCTATTGTCCTTTTCATGATTATTTTTCAGTGCGTAACAAATGATAGGAAAAAGGGTAAGTCCGTGATAATACACATTTACAGTTGAGTCCGCGAGTCTTTACCTGTGCGTCATCATTTAAAGCATACGAAATAAGTCGGAAATGTATTTCACGCAACAAAAGCTGACAGAAAGTTTCTACTGTTCCGATTACGGGTTTTATTATAAAATTTGACGTTATCAAATATATAGAATGTCAAAATTAAGTTTTGCTTCAAAATTTTTGTGCAGAATTACAGCTACATTTGAAGTAGATTAATAAATTATTTTATTATTATTGATTAATAAATAGATAAACAATTTATAAAAAAATTCAATGACATATTTTATTTTTGTTATTTTATTCACTTTGACGGAAATCTAAACACAATCATTTGTTTACTGTGTGAATGACGTTAGATTTGTATGTTTTAAATATTAATTGCCAAAATATAATTATATACCATAAAATTTCAAAGCTCAATATAAAATTAGTTGTAAAAACAACTGTTTGTGTAATATAAAGAAACTTCAAAACGCAAAAATTCGACAAAAGACGCAAAAAATTCAACTGTCTGACAGCCACAAAAGTAAACAAAGCAGAAACGTCAAACAAATTGTGCTTAAAATATGAAAACATACCGAATCGTCTTTTTTTGTACCTATATCTTTTCAATGCACTGAGTCTAGATGGTTCTTAAAAATAACATGTGTTTTTACTTAATAACAAACGGCAGCTGGTTTGTCATGAGTTTCATGCGTGGAAGAGAATGATGCTAGATAAAAAGTATGTGTTTTATCTCGCCAGGTATTAATGACGCACGGGTAAAGACTCGCGGACTCAACTGTATGACATTTATTCTAACATGACATTTTAGTTAAATCTGACAGTTGTCACATTTTATTTTCAATTTGGAATAAAAACAAATCAAATGTGTTTCTTGCATTTATAAAATGGTATTTTCTTTGATTTGTATAGTCTTATAAATTATACAGATTATATTTGTAATATTATTATCTAATTAAAAAAAAAATATTTTTTTATTATGGCGCCATCTATCGACAACTAGAATAATCACCGAACTAGAAATAATTACCAAAGTAATCACCGACGTGCCTTTTTTTCTGTCATATACAATCTAATACGTTAGAAAGAAATCGAAAAACTGTGACGCACTGAGAGATGATCATGAGAAAAAGAATAGCCCAAATCTGACATCCTGATAGGGTAAAACGAAGGAGGGAAAGAATAGTTATTTATGTATTAAGAGCGAAAAGTGATACATAATTGCTTGCGAGTAAGAGTTAGAGGTAATTACTCGAAAGCAATAATGTCACTTTGCGCTTGTAATACATACAACATTTTTTCTATAATCACTTAATAAAATGAAACTATAGTATTTTTACTACAAAGCAAGTAGGTCAAAATTTCTGACGTAAAAGCACTGTCAAAACATTAGAATGTGACTTTTCATCATGGCCACGCTTATGTCATTACTTGTCAGATATTTTTCTTTGTTTTTGTTTACTATAAAAATAATATCTAATTCTTTATTTTAATTAATGATGTCAATCGGATTTCATCAATTGCCGAAATATATTAATCATATGCCAAAATATTTGTTAATGTTAACGAAAATAATGATATTCCATAACATCAAATTTAGAATTGAAATTTGTGTAGCACAGCTAAAATACGACACCAACACCAATACGGAACTTCCCGACCTTGTATAAGCGTCCACATGCCACATGGTATAATAATTTAAATAATAAAAACGTAATCGCGATTACATTGAAAATTTTAGAATTATATTAATTAAATAACCAAAAACATTTATTATTATCAATAATATAAATTTTCTACAACAATTATTTAACTTCAATATTCCAGAAAATAATAATTTTAGTTAAATATTTTAAACTTTCGTACGCTACTCATACATTAAAACGCAAATGACAGTTCAGTGTTGTTGGTTGCGGTAAATTATGTATGCTGTGAGCTGTGAAAAAATCTATTTTAATGATTATACCTACACTATGATAATATTCTAATATTCTAATTCATATATTTCGGTAAGTAATGAAAACCAATTGACATCATTAATTAGAATAAATAATTATATATATTATTTTTATAGTAAACAAAAACAAAGAAAAATATCTATGACAAGTAATGACATAAACATGGCCATGATGAGAAGTCACATTCTAATGTTTTGACAGTGCTCATACGTCAAAAATTTTGACCTACGTAATCTTGCTTTTGTAGTAAAAACACTATACATATTATTTTTAAATTATTAACTTTATTGTAACTATTTTATATCTGTCATTATAATGTCATAACATTAACTTTTATATCTTTCAGTTTGAATGTTCAATGTGTTTGTATTGTATGGTTGTACGGTTGCTACGGACAACGAGCGAAAAATTAAACTTTACGCGCTAGAGCGATAATAGTATATTATGCAACGAGCATTTAATGATGGTCATTATGAAGCGAGTAGGGTTACGCAACAAGCCGTATGCGGCGAGTTTCGTATAGAGTACGAGCTTCATAATGATAATTAAATGCAAGTTGTAGACACTATTTTTTCTATGATCATTCACAACAAAAAATATATTCAAATTTATTAATTTTGTAACACAAATAAATTCAGTAGTTTGTCAGTTTGACGGTTTGTTTACATATTGAGAACTGTCACAGTGTATGTGTTTGACTCGCCATTGGTCACTGCGCGTGTACCACCTTTATCGCGAATGCCACATCGCGATTCTATTGGTTAAAAATCTGTATCTTAATGAAAATCTGTATCATAATGAAGCTCATTATGATTAGCTCATTATGACTGTCGAGTCATTATATGGCAGTGTCCGTGTTTAAAAGATATTTCTGCTTTATACATACGGCGGGCCATATGGCTTGTTTTTCGTTGTTTTAAGGTGAAGGGATGGTTGGGCTTACTAGCCCACTTGAGATTGAAACCTTTGATAAGAATATATTGCCGTATTAAGGAATGTGTAGATATTGTAATATGTTTTTAAAGTCAGTCGAGTTTGTAACATTCATCCGATAACATCCCAATAAAAACTTTGTTTTAAGCTACACTTGCGTATTTTTAATAGGGGTAATTTTCTGTGATCGAAAGTTATTTTCTATAATTTAATTTCGAACCTAGGGATCTTTGCGTAAAGTAACTCGTGGACATCCCAACGTAACATTTGGCGACCGCGATAAGGACTTTTATACGAGTGTGCTTAAAAGTTAGTTGTTTCCGCTTATTTTAGTGTAAACTTTTTCCGGCGAATAAATTCGTTTGTCGTGAGGCTCGGCCGAAGTTATTACCTTTTTAAGCGAGAAAATATGGCATTAGAATTAGAAACAAAACGCCGAACAGTGCTTCGTACTGCTTTTACGATAGCTGCTAATGTTTTGGACAATTTGTTATCTGAAACGGTGGACACTCGACCCTGGCAACAAATTAGTGTACAGTGGGAACTTTTACAAGTTAAGTACAATGAGCTTTGTGTCGTGGAAAGTGCGGTATTTGAAGCTATGGTCGAAAAGGCTTCCGAAGCAGAATTAATCAGTGAGATGGAGGCAAAGGATAGATACAGCACACGCTACTATGAACTTTAGTTTAGTAAGTTCAGAGTCATCAATAAAAGGTAAGCGCAGTTTTAAATTACCTCCAATCGAATTCAAGAACTATTCTGGGGACTTGATAGATTGGCTTCCATTTTGGTCGCAGTTCAAAGTAGTTTCATGATGATCCATCAATTGATTTAAACGACAAAATAGCTTATTTGAGACAAGCCACTGTAGACGGTAGTAAGGCCAGACGTTTAGTGGAGAGTTTTCCTGCAGTAGCCGATAATTACTCAAAAATTATAAAGAGTTTGAAGTCTAGGTTTGGCAGAGAGGATCTCCAGATTGAAGTATATATTAGGGAGCTCTTAAAGTTAATTTTGAGTCGAGTTTCTAGTAGTTCTTGTAATGGTTCTGCACTATATAATATGATAGAGAGTCAACTTCGTTCACTTGAGACCTTAGGCATAACTGCTGACAAATATGCGGCAATATTGTATACCCTTATTGAGTCATGTTTACCGGAGGATATGATCAGACTATGGCATAGACCTTCACAGGTTTTAAGGCCTTCTGGTTCCGTATCCATGCACAATGTCGAAGAATCTGCAGAAGATACAACTTTGGAGACAAGATTAAGTGGGCTAATGAGTTTTCTACAAAATGAAGTTCAAAATGAACAAAAAAATAATTTAGCAACGGAAGGTTTTGGTTTATCGACTGAAAATAAATATAAATCCAATAACCTGGTTGAAAAGAAGAATATAAAATTACCAAAGCAAGGAACTGATCAGCCATCAGCGACCGCTGCTGGGTTGATAAATTATGAGGTTGGCAGGTGTATTTTTTGTGAAGGACAGCATGACAGTATCAATTGTTTTAAAGCACAAAAATTGTCTATGGAACAGAAACGACGAACATTGTCAGAAAGGAAAGCCTGTTTTCCATGTTTGAAGGTGGGGCATTCTTCGAAGAAATGTAGAGGACGTTTGAATTGTATTTTGTGTTGTAAATCCCATGTTGTTTTGATGTGTCCTGATTTACCTGTTAACAAAATTGATACATCGACCTCAAGTATTAGCCGCTCGGAAGAAAATAGGACTGAGGATCAGACGCTTGCGAATTTGAATAATACACAGGTTTTTTTACAAACTCTGCGAGTAAACATAAGAAGTGCACATGGTACTAAACAAGTAAGGGCACTTATTGACACTGGATCGCAGAGAACATATATTCTACAGCGTACCGCACAAGAAATGGGTTTTTCTGCTAAAGGAACGGAAAATATCGTACATACGTTATTTGGCGGTAAAAGTACTTCTGAACAACGACATAAATTATACAAGGTAACTGCGAGTGAAGGGTCTCTTGTTCATTTGATGCCTTAGATCAACCAAAAATTTGTGCAGATGTCTCTCCTGTTTATCACGACCCTTGGGTTGAGGAACTTAGTGACATGAATATTTCGCTCAGCGATGTCGGACATATAGCACCAATTGAGATTTTGTTTGGAGCTGATGTTGTAGGCAAATTGCATACAGGGAGGAAATATCAGTTACAGTGTGGTCTTGTAGCAGTTGAAACTTTGTTAGGTTGGACTCTTATGGGCAAGGTGCCGGCAGTTGCTTCTAATTTCAGCACATTTATGATGCCGATTTCGTTGTTTGTTGATAGTTCTTCTTTGGCGAAACTCTGGGAGCTTGATATTATTGGGATAACCGATCCTGTAGAAAAATTGACACGAGAGGTGGCGGCCAAGGAGGCTACGAATTTTTTCTATGAGACTATCCGATGTGACAATGAAAGTAGGTATGAGGTTATGTTATGGTTTGTTCAACAGTAATTGGCTTGAGTTCAATTAGTGCGGTCGTAAATATTATTAAATTTATCTGACCTGGCCCATTGTTAAGACCCACCCGGAGCGATAAGCCACCGAGGTAGACAGAGTTGGTCTTTTGCAATTAACACTGACTAGACGGTACTCCCATAATAAAGCCTAAAATAAATTTTACCTGAAACCGGGCCTTTTATACTATTATCGGTTAATCCGGGCTGTTTATAGTGGTAACTAATTGAATTTAACCATTTACTGTTTAACATACCATACCTTGGTTGAACAAGCATCCTTTAATTTCAGATAATTTAGTTGTCACTAGAAGAAGGTTAGATACTACTTTAAATAAGTTGAAAAAGTCCAATTTGTTTGAATCGTATAATTTAATATTCAATGAGTGGTTGAACGAGGGTGTGATCGAAATAGTAAATAATCCCGAAGAGAATAATTGTGTGCACTATTTGCCTCACAGGCCCGTTATTAAAAATACTAGCGAAACTACGAAAATTAGGCCAGTCTTTGATGCATCATCTC
This sequence comes from Diabrotica virgifera virgifera, assembly GCF_917563875.1. Lineage (NCBI taxonomy): Eukaryota > Metazoa > Arthropoda > Insecta > Coleoptera > Chrysomelidae > Diabrotica > Diabrotica virgifera. The sequence continues at coordinate 172,298,737 of NC_065443.1, forward strand.
ATGAACAGGGTCGTCCTTCTTTGAACCAGTGTTTAGAGGTAGGGCCTAATCTTATTGAACTTATTCCTTCTGTGTTATTACGGTTCAGACAACAAAAAATATTAGGTGTGGTGTCGGATATTCGAAAGGCTTTTCTTCAAATTTCTGTACATTCGAAGGACAGAGATTTTTTGAAGTTCCTATGGGTAAACAATGAAGAAAAGGAATTTGTATTTCGACATAAGAGAGTTGTTTTTGGAGTCAACTGTAGTCCATTTCTTCTGGGTGCTACTATAGAATTTCATTTAATAAAGGTGCTGGAAAAATGTTGTAATGATATGCCGTACTCTAAAAATACAATTGAAAGGCTTATGATTGGGTTCTAAATATGTAGATAATTATGTGACTAGTGTTACCGATGAGAATGAGTTGAGAAAGTTCGTATCAGAAGCAACTGCCATCATGGAGGAAGCTAAGATGGATTTGATAGGGTGGGAGTCTTCTGGTAGTACAAAAACAGTTGTCCCTGTTCTTGGTGTTCTCTGGGACTCCTCTACTAAGAGACTGATGCTTTCTATATAAAGTCTATTCGGTAGGGATACACCGGTCACGGATTAATAAAGAAACAAACGAATCGGCAGGTCGATTGTAATATTTTAGGTATACCAGTAACATAAGCGTAGACCTCGGGTGCGTAGAGGGCCAATATCTATTTAATTATTGAATTTTTAGTAATTTTTTGATTAAAATTTAATAAACAGGATAATTTAAGGAAAAATAATAAGATAAATAATAAAGTATAATGCACCCTTGTTAGAAATACCTTTCTTAGCAAAAACTTAATACTAACTTAGGAGTAAGATTATGCAAAACACCTGACTAGAACATTTTCCCGAGCAGATGCGAAGAGACTTCCTTGACTAAAAGAACAATTAGGATTTACCCGCAAGTAATATTTTAAATACGAAAAAATATATAGATTAGTGCCGATTCGATATGCGGTCTACCATCCAATATGCGGTCTACCGCAGAGTAACTAATTCGGAATGTGGTCTATCACAGAGTAGTTATTTCGATATGCGGCCACCACTAAATAATGTTAATGCATTCAGTAAATTTTGCAACTACTCGTATATACAGTATGGTGCAAATGAAAGGAATAAATTCTTTATTTCGTAAACCGATGACATTAGGGAAAGTCCCGAAACAGGTCGATTTTTGTTTTTAAATTATATTTTTAATGAAGTAAAAGACAGACGTACTCTCAATCATGTATTGTAACTTCCGACGACCGGTTTCGCTCTCTAAAGTATGCAGAGCATCTTCAGGTCAACGGTTACAAGTCACTAAATGATTCGGTTACAAGGAGGTACTACCTCCTTCGGTTTATATTAATAAATTGAATGATCTTCCAAATGAGCTAGCACACGACCCCTATTCTCATTTAAAAAAATCATCGATTACTTCATCACGCCCATATGGATGACATTACAAGTATGACATTTATGGCAAAATATTCCAAAATATTCCAAATTGTATTTATTCCATGTATTGAGCCATACGCTAAATAAATAAATAATTTAAAAATAAAAATCGACCTGTTTCAGGATTTTTCCTTAAAGTCGCCGGTTTACGAAATAACGAATTTATTCCTTTCATTTGCACCATACTGTATAGTATCAAAATAAAGCTCATTTTTGACCTATTTTAATTACGGTAACTGTGTTGGCATTTTACTTATTCAAGTGAAAGTACTTAATTACCCAAATAGGTGCAAAACCAAATTAGAGAAAGTATGACAAACTAATGCAATTTTAATAGGTAATTTAACTAAATGCGTCGACAAACAAATCAGGAATGCTATAAGAAACTATAAGGACATTTGTTATCTTCCAGTTGAATTTATTCTGTCGAATTGGTAACGTCTTATATTGTTAATTTTGTGAGAATCTGTTCGTGCTGTGTAACCGAAAATGCCAAGACGTGTTTTAGATGTAGATACTCTAATTTGTAACCTACATAAGTACTTTATTGCGGAAAAAAACAATGGTGGTCCTTTAAAATCGGTAACGTCTGTACAACAACGCGTGTGCGATGCTTTAGGAATTAGCGAATCAAAATTAAGATCTACAATTAAAAACGAGAATAGTGAAGTGCCGGAAAACGATCACCACCATACTCGCCTGTCATTAAAAACGAACGATATGTTCGAAGGACGAAAATTTCAAATTCGTAATATCATATATCAAATGCGTGCAAATAAGGAACATGTGACTTTAGATACAATTTTACTTAAGTTAAAAGAGAGGAAATTTGGTGGCAGAACAAGTTTATGGCAAGTCCTACATAACATTGGATTCAAATTTAAAAAAGAGGATAACAGAAAAGCGCTTTGTGAAAGAAGTTCTGTTGTACACAAGAGAATTGAGTTTCTGAGAAAATATAACAAATTTAAAGAAGGGTCAACTTTTGTATATTTAGACGAAACATGGATATTTTCTAAGTGTGCTACCAAGAGAATATGGCAAGATGACAACATAAAATCGATCAAGCATACTAGTGGAGAAGGGAAGCGACATATAATTCTGCACGTGGGAGGGAAGACAGGCTTTATAGAAGGTGCTGATTTAATATTTTCTTCTACATAAAAAAACAGTGACTATCATGACAATATGAACACGGAAATGTTTGTGAAATGGTTGCGTGAAAAACTTCTTCCCGGATTAAGTGAGCCCAGCGTAATTATTTTAGACAATGCGCCTTACCATTCAGAAATACTAAACAAAAGTCCAACAAATTCGTGGAATGTAGATAAGATTAAAGAATGGCTAACAAATGAACGCATATCTATTCCACAGCATATATTAAAGTCTGAGTTGTTACGTTTGGCAAAAGAACATGCAAAACCAAAAATCTTTGTGGTGGATCAGGTTATTGAAAGTTACGGGCATCAAGTTTTACGTCTTCCACCATACCACTGCCAGTTTAATCCCATCGAATATATATGGGGAATAGCAAAACAATATTACGACAACCATATTGGGCCTAATGGGTATACAGACGAAGCGGTTTGGGAAACTTTGGCGAGAAGCACTTTCAATTGCAACTCCAGAAGTATGGCGGAACTGTATATACAAGTGCGAAAAATTAATTGAGGATTGGTGGATTCGTGAAAATAAAATTAACGAAATAAGTCCAATCATAATAACAATTAACGGTGACGACAGCGATGACGATGACAGCGATGGCGATGATAGTGTGAACAATAACGACTAAATCATTTTAGTAAAAAAAATGGGTACGTATATTGACTTAATATTATTTAGCATTTTACTTAAATATTTGATGTTTACATAATGCCCTGCTGTAGGATTTCCGGATCCTTTTCAAGGCGTGATCATTTTAGTAGGTGTGATTTGTTTGAAATCGAAACTATTTGTAGATATTGTAGGTACATACGTAATATTATATTATTGTTTTTAATAATTTTTATTTACGGGAAAAATACCCCATTATACATATAAACTATAAAATATACATAACTAACATAGAAAACGTGCGATCTGATAAAAGAATAAAACAAGCTAAAATTAGTTTACAATGTCATATAAATGCTTTTTACACGCGTCAATTGACTTTAATTTAAAAAACATCCAACGTCAATATATCACTTAAATTGATTGTGACTTTATATAAAACCATTTTAGAGATTAAATTAAAACATCAACAATACAGCAACGTTTAGCCTTCTACCTTTTATAAGTTATAATTTGTTTTATTTTTATTATATTGATATTCATGCAACAATTAATATTAGGTATATTGATTTTTGGCTACGGATAATGAACTGTTATAAAGAATCATGAAATTATGTCGTTTAGGCTTCTGAGGCTATACAAACACCTAAAATTTAAAATTATTTGATTTATATAAGAACCCCCTCAAATAAAAAATTACTGCGCCCATGTGTAAATAGTCAAACTACAGCGGACCAGTAAATTCGTTCATTTCTTTCTTAATCCGTGACCGGTGTAAGCCTACCGAATAGACATTATTTGACCCTATTGGTTGTACCTGTCCAGTATCTCTGTTCCCTAAACTGTTGCTGCAGAAACTTTGGGAAAAGCGCCTGGGATGGGATGCACCAGTCGAGAATGACATGGCTGAGGAATTTTGTCAGTGGGTTACTCATCTTCCTGAACTGTCGAGTATTGAGATTCCACGTTGGATCCAGGCTGGGCCCATTGGAGTTTGCACACCTTTTCAGATGCAAGTAAGAAAGCTTATGCGGCCGTAGTGTTTTTGAGAGTTCTAAGGAATGATGGTGTTTCGATTTTTCTTGTAGCAGCTAAGAGTCGTGTGGCTCCTTTGAAGAAGATTTCTATACCTAGATTGGAACTGTTGACAGCCACTATTGGTGCTAGACTTTATCAGTCAGTCAAAAGACAATTTTCTCAGCATTTTGAGTCTCATTTTTGGAGTGATTCCACTACGGTTCTTTCTTGGATTCAACGTAAGGATGACTGGTCTGTTTTTGTTTTTAATAGAGTTCAGGAGATTAGAAATTTAGCCAATGCTGAGTGTTGGAAATATGTGCCTGGTTCTCTCAACCCTTCCGATCTTCCATCAAGAGGCTGTGGTGTTCGGCAATTGTTCGAATCTCGATGGTGGGAAGGTCCGGAATGGTTGTACAGAAACGAAAATTATTGGCCCTAACAAAAAGTAGAGGTTGATGAAGAAGAAGTCGGCACTGAGAAAAAGAAAAAGGCCATTTCGTCACTATTCAATATGACGTCCGATGATTGGCACCTGCGTTACTTTTCTCAGTACACAAAACTGTTAAGAATGATGGCCTGGACGCTACGATTTTGTTACAATACGAGAAATTCAAATGGAAAACTTACAGGCGAATTGGTCGCGGAGGAAATCGACAAAGCCGAAATGTTTGTGTTGAAGCTAGTGCAGAACGAAGCGTTCGGTTCAGATACGAAACGAATTTCCTCGCTAAACAAGTTTGTCGATGAATTTGGACTTATACGTTTAAAAACTCGCGTTATCGAGAGAATTGACACGGAAGATTTTCGTCTGCCTATCTTACTTCCGGGAACATTTTATAGTGCGCAAGTTGATTTTGAGCTTACACAAAAACTCTTGTCACGTTGGTACACAGGGACTGCTTAGTTTGCTCCGCGAAAAATATTGGACTTTATGGGGTAGACGGATTGTGCGGTTCATTTTAAAAGAATGTGGTGTGTGCAAGAGACAAGGTGGGAAATCGTTCGAAGTACAAACGCCTTCATTGCCGGCCGATAGAGTTCGAGATGCTGCAGTGTTTGAGATTTCCGGGGTGGACTTAGTTGAGCCTCTTTACTTGAAATCGGGCGAGAAGGCATGGATTTGTTTGTTCACTTGTGCCGTTTATCGCGCAGTTCATCTGGAACCCGTTACCTCCGTGTCAACAAATGCATTTATTCGAGCTTTCCGTCGCTTTGTTGCAAGGCGTGGATGCCCGGGAACGGTTTATAGTGACAATGGAACAAATTTTACGGGACTTGAGAACGCGCTTAAGCAATTGGACTGGAACATGATCGCGGAATATAGTTCCACACAACGTATTAAGTGGCGTTTCAACCCCCCTACAGCTGCATGGTGGGGTGGATTTTGGGAGCGATTAATAGGTATTGTGAAAGGACTTTTGCGAAAAGTTTTGGGTCAAGCGTCTCTCAATTATGAAGACTTATTGACATTGTTGTGTGATTGTGAGAGTATAGTCAACTCGCGGCCGTTGACGTATATTTCGGATGATCCTACTGAGTTAGCCGCGTTGACGCCAGGTATGTTTTTACGTGATCAAATCAGTTACGAGTTGCCGGATTGTGATTTGCTAGAGCAGAATTCTCTCACACGCAAAATACGCCGTTTGCAAGAGTTGAGAAATCATTTGCGAAAAAGATTTCGTGCTGAATATCTGGCTCAACTCAAAGCGGGAACGAAGAAGACGAAAGTGTCTAAAGTGTCTATCGGGGATGTCGTTTTCAGTGTCTTGCGTCTTCAGTGGCCTTTAGGAAAATTTATTGAACTTTTACCCGGTAGAGATAATCAGGTGCGGTTAGTTCGTCTTGCGACGGCACAATGCCAACTTCTGAGACCGTTGCAAAGGCTTTACCCAGTGGAAGTCGTGGAGGCAGTTACTGCTGGCGAGAATATCCAGGGTATTACCCTACGGGATGCGGCTCCAGAGACAGTGTCTTAAGAGAACGGTTGTCAGCTCCAGGCTGAGGAAGAATCAAGTGAAATAAGTGCGGGAGTGACAAAAAGCAGAGCACCCGATTTAAATGAAAGATGTACGCGAAGTGGCCGGGTAGTTAAAACTCCTGTAAGATTCAAGTGACATTTTCTTGACTTGATTTTTTCATGACGCTGATTGTTTTTTGATATTTTACTTTTCACTTTATTTGATATTTTGTTGTAATTTTTCGTGGCTCTCTGTATTTTTTGAGAAATTTTGTCAAATTTCCCAAGGTGGGAGAATGTCGAGTCATTATATGGCAGTGTCCGTGTTTAAAAGATATTTCTGCTTTATACATACGGCGGGCCATATGGCTTGTTTTTCGTTGTTTTAAGGTGAAGGGATGGTTGGGCTTACTAGCCCACTTGAGATTGAAACCTTTGATAAGAATATATTGCCGTATTAAGGAATGTGTAGATATTGTAATGTATTTTTAAAGTCAGTCGAGTTTGTAACATTCATCCGATAACATCCAAATAAAAACTTTGTTTTAAGCTACACTTGCGTATTTCTAATAGGGGTAATTTTCTGTGATCGAAAGTTATTTTATATAATTTAATTTCGAACCTAGATATCTTTGCGTAAAGTAACTCGTGGACATCCCAACGTAACAATGATACAGGTAAGTAGTGACATCATAATTGATATATTATACTTAGTATGAGAATAAAAAAAGTGACGTTACTCAGTAAACCAACTTTTCGTTGCCATTGACAAGCGAAAAAGTCTTCTTTATCAAGTGATTGTAGAAAAAGATATTTATGCAGTGATGTTAAGGGTAAATTATTACATCTTACACTACGATAAACTTGTATAATAGCTACGCTTTTCAAAAAATTAAAAATAATAAAAGTCATATTTAATAGTATACAGTGCTAGTCAAAAGTCCGTACCCCCCTCGTATCTTTTGAACGGTTATACATATAATAGTGAAATTTGGAAGAAGAAAATAAACGGACGTAGGCTTCTTAACTAGTCATGACAGGTGACGTAATTATGACAGATGACTTTACAGCGCCACTGTGACAGATAATTTTAAATGGGACCTTATGGCAAGTGATACCTCGTTTGAAAGGTATTAAAAATACCTATTCAGTCATACTAATTTTGTTTGAGTGTAAGCTAATTTTGATGAATAAATGAAATAAATATAAAATTGTAGTTTCGCATTTAATTCATAAAAATTCTAAATTCCGCATATGATTACTTGTCAAAAAGGTTGACGTTGACCTAAAAACTACTAGAGAATTGAAATACGTCAACTCTTTTGACAAAAAAACCATAGGTGGACATTTGAATTTTTATTAATTAAATGCGAAACTACAATATTATATTTATTTAATTAATTCACCAAAATCAAAATCAACTAAAACCCAAAAAAATTAGTATGACTGAATCGGTATTTTGAATATCATTCAAACGAGGTGTCACTTGCCATAAAGTCCCATTTAAAATTATCGGTCACAGTGGCTCTGTAACGTCATCTGTCACTATTACGTCACCTGTCATTACTAGTTAAGAAGCTTAGGCCCGTTTATTTCCTCCCTCCGAATTTCACTATTATAGGTATAACCTTTTAAAAGATACGAGGGGGGCACGGACTTTTGACTAGCACTGTATAAGTTTCGGCAAAAGATGTTTCTTTGAAAAAGAAAATACATTGCCGTGAAATAAAAAACAATAATAATTAATTATTATTTTTAATAAAAACTCTAACACCGAAGTAAAACAACTTCTATGTAATCGGTATATTAAAAAATTCTAAAAAATCCTAATAGATTATCTAAAATGTGTTCAGAACGAACACTTTAAATTTTTTAATATACATGTTACATGAAAGTTGTTTTACTTCGGTGTTACGAGTTTTTTTAACTATATGGTCTACAGCCAACCTAGGGAACTATCCCTTTTTAGTTTAGATTATTTTTAATGTTTAAATTAATTTTTCATACTTTTAGGCTATTGATTATATTCAAAATAAGATAGCTAAAAGGAACTACAACGTTAACGGGGTTTTATTATTTGATATGGTCAATGGACATCTATATATGAAAAAACCGCGGAGTGCTACCATTTAAAGGGGTGCGTTTTTGAGAAATGGGTGAATTAGTCCCTGGGCACAGGTTACATTAGGGTGAGTTCTATGCACTTTTGATACAAATACGTCTATATAAAAATTGTTCCTGGTTAAATTTCCTATCTAAATATAACTTTTTAAAGTCAAAGATACTTTTTTTTACAAAAATATATTCAAAAGAAAAAGCACAAAGAAACCCAAAAGAAAGAAATTTTGTTTTTTGTCCCATAACTTTTGTCCACGAGGATATAGGTATAGACATTGCTTCACAGAAAAAAAACTTACATATTTTCTATTTAAAATGATGTTTGGTAGAGGTCATTAGGATTTACAGTTTTCGAAATATGATTTTTCAAAGTTCGCCACTCACAGCAATTTTGGGCAATTTTCCTTGTTATTTCGCAAATATTGTTCTGTAACTTTTTTCTACGCAACTTTAGGTACAGTCGGAAAAATGAAAGAATACCCATGAACGAACATATAAAACACGCTGTATTTTCCTGTCACCGTGTCACAAAGAAAATTGCCCAGCGCAAGTACATGTAATAATAATTATTACATGTACTTGCGCTGGCCAATTTTTTGTGTGACACGGTGACAGGAAAATACAGTGTGTTTTATATGTTCGTTCATGGGTATTCTTTCATTTTTCCGACTGTATATGCAATGGTACACGTAATAGGAATAGAAATCAATTACCTTTAAAATGGTCTACTGTATAACGTTGTACGACTTTTTTTTAAAGAGATTGTGGTTTTTCAAGGTTTTATACTTTTAACGATTTTTTTATAATATAATATAAAAATAAACAAAATTATTATATAATATATTATATATTATATAATACCTAATATAAAAAAATATTATTTTTTACATTTTTTACGATTATTTTTGAAATTTCTCATTATAACTTTTTTTCTTGTACATGAATATACATACTATCTATATATTGCGCAACAAAGAGGGCTTACTTTCTGTTCTTTAAAATGGTGTATCATCTATATTTAAATACATAATGGAAACCGAGTGATTCTTTGATATTTTTTTACCTGTATTATTTAAAATATTTCTTTTACAAAAATTACAAAAACATTAGTCTTAAAAAACATCACTTTAGTTAAAATTATTTAAACGTTGACATTTAAAAAAATTTCAAAATCAAAGTCCATCTCTTCGTTAGCATTAGCTTCAATATCTTCCTCTGACACCTCAGTTATCTTAGAGTTCCCACAATTAGTACCCATGCACATGCACCCTTTGCAGAATATTGAACAACTAATTCCTATCTTCCTACAACCGCAGTTTTTTGTACATTATCCTTTGGTACATTTACATGCTATTTTTTCAAGCAAAGCTTATGGTGCAGGAGCTTTGACAGTAAATATTGGAATTAATACATATTTTCAAGTTTGCCCGGCCGAGTCAAGTGGATCAAAAGTATTACCTATAAAAAATAAGATTCAATCATAACACACAATCACATAAAAAAGTTATAATGGGGAATTTAAAAAATAATCCTAAAATCAAAAATCGTTGCAAGTACTTATTACAATTTGAAAAAGCATATCTTATTCAAAAATAACCCTAGAATTTTTTATAATACACCATTTTAAAGTAAACAGAATAAGCTTTCTTTTTTATTATATAATATATACCATATAGAAAAAAAAGTTATAATGGGAAATTTAAAAAATAATCGTAAAAATATAAAAACTCGTTGAAAGTCTTGAAAAAGATAACCTCTTTAAAAGAAGTCGTACAACATTATACAGTAGACCATTTTAAAGGTAATTGATTTCTATTCCTCTTACATGTACCATTGCATATACCTAAAGTTACGTAGAAAAAAGTTACAGAACAATATTTGCGAAATAACAAGGAAAACTGCCCAAAATTGCTGTGAGTGGCGAACTTTGAAAAATCATATTTCGAAAACTGTAAATCCTAATGACCTCTACCAAACATCATTTTAAAGAGAAAATATGTAAGTTTTTTTTCTGTGAAGCAATGTCTATACCTATATCCCCGTGGACAAAAGTTATGGGACAAAAAACAAAATTTCTTTCTTTTGGGTTTCTTTGTGCTTTTTCTTTTGAATATATGTTTGTAAAAAAAAGTATCCTTGACTTTAAAAAGTTATATTTAGATAGGAAATTTAACCAGGAACAATTTTTATGTAGACGTGTTTGTACCAAAAGTGCATAGAACTCACCCTAATGTAACCTGTGCCCAGGGACTAATTCACCCATTTCTCAAAAACGCACCCCTTTAAATTGTAGCACTCCGCGGTTTTTTCATATAGAGAGATTCATTGACCATATGAAATAATAAAACTCCGTTAACGTTGTAGTTCCTTTCTATAGTACATAATCAATAGCCTATTTGTATTAACTACCGTTTCAAAATTTTGACTGATATTATATTTAAGCTTTCGCCACCATTTTGATATTGTTTATGTTCCATAAACAAAATTTCAACTAATTTTTTGAAAAGTGTATACTATTTTATGTTGATACACATACTTATAACATTCGGTACATTTTAGTGTTTTATGTGCTAGCGATGACATGGTAAGCTTGAATGATCGAAAATGTTAGTTTTAAATGCCCGTTAAACACAGGAGAAAAGAATGAAATCTCAAGGTACATTTTAATGACTAGCTATATCACTTGATAAAGACCCTAAATTAAAATAAGGGAAACATTTTTTATTTATAATATAATTGCGAGCTTCGCTGAGTTAGGAGACCAATATCACATCGTACTATCCATCCATCGACCGACCCGATTCACCCGCGTATACCAATTTCAATTTTTTACAAAGTCCTTTAAAAATGTCTGAAAGACCGTACCAAACTGGTATTGAGTTTGGTATAAACTATACCACCTACGTGAAGTGAGTACCGCCATACCGGTGAGCTTCCATGCCGATTTTTTCTCTATCACCCAATTTATGACACGAATATTTATTTTTATATTTTTATCATGACGTTCAGGGGCGGCTCGTGATAGTACAAGATGGTGAGGCACACTACACTTGAGGATTATTATTATTATGGTTAGATTTTCTTTAATAGCCGGAAGGTCGATTTTGTGACGTCATAACGTCACAGAACGGCACCGTATTTATTTTAAGGCTTGCAAACGATATTAAATAACAATTTTATTCGCAAAAGAATAGCTACGAAAGTTCTAAGTCTCTAACAGGTTCATACTCATAGTAGCTGTTTTTTTAGCTAAAAATAATAATTAATATGATACAACATATCAAAACAGCATGAATCAGATGTTTCGTCGTTGGCTCATCAGCGTTGAACACTTGAACAGCCATATTAAGCAAAATTTACATTATATACTACATGAAAACAACGGACAACTGATTCCAGTGGCGTAACTGGGGGGGTTGGGGGTTATAAGCCTTAAATGCCTTAAATCCTTAAAGCCTTAAATCCATACCCCCAGAGACCCACCAGTTGTAGCCCCCCTTAGGATCATTCTGGTTTGGCCGTTGACTGATTCTGTTATTATTAATCACTTGCCAAAATGAAATTATGGTACGCAAACAATATACCTGCAAACACGTGATAATTTCATTTTAGAACCAATTTTATTATATTGTAAATGTATTGCATATATGCAAGTAGAAACAAGCAAGTAAGCAAATTACGGTTATATTATAAGATTGTTTTTTTTTATGTTAAATAAACTAAGGGTTAAATTTTATTTTTTTGGTTTTTTATTTATTTTATAAACAGCGTACTTAAAAGTAAATGAATTATTATGAAAGAATCATAATTTCTAATTTTTTTATTAATTTATTTATTTAATTGACATTGGCAAATGACTTTCAGCCAGTCAGAGCATAATAACATATTCTAAACATCTATTGTATCTCTTATACTAATAGTAAGTACACGTAACTAGAACAAACTGCTCTAACAAACTACCTAAAACTGCAAAACCATGCTAGAGGCATATTTTTGCCTGCCTCTGAAAGGATACTTAATCCCGCTTCCAAAAATTATTCTCAGTCATGCTGCCGGCCGATCTCCGTCGGCTTCGTAATATGCTAGACGAGGTACCATCAGAGGCAGTGCCTCAATGGTACCTTGTAGAGTAGGTATATCGGTGTGTTATGAAAAACGGGTCAGGGCCGTACTAATTTTTTTTTATCATAAAAATAAAATTAATAAAAAAAGTTTTATAATAAAAATTAAATTATTTAGCAATTTTCAAAAAGTTAAATTGTATTTAAAGAATTATTGATGATGATATAACGAAAATAAAGTTATTTAGCAAATTTCAAACAGTTAAATTGTATTTAAAGAATTGATGATGAAATAACGAAATAACGTAAATAGTTGATTGGTATACTGGTGAGGCACTGCCTCACCTGCCTCATAGGACCAGCCGCCACTGATGACGTTCCAGATTACGTAATATGTTTTCACCCATTTTGAAAAATGTGAAAACGTTGAATTATCCACGAATGTCTGTACTAGGGACTTTGTAAACACAACTCCTCCCTCATTATACCAGATAAAATGACAAATGAGGTTTCGAATGCAAGCTTAAGGCGCATTTAAATCAAAGCAAACACGAACGAACGAACGAAGGAACGAATTCGTAGGTGTTCGCTTGGTCATTCGTTCGCTACAAAGTAGGGCCATTTACATTGAAGCGGACGTTCGCATTCGTTGATGATCCGAAGTGCATATTGCCCGCAGATGTATAGATGGGCCAGTCACATTGTGTTTAAGTTTATTGTCCTGTTTCTTGCTGGGTAAATTTTAATCTTGTTGGCTTATAAAATGCAATGTGTGTTCTGTAAGGAAAAAAATATGTCATATTCATAAATATAAGTAAACATTTTGATACGACTTCAATAATTTTATCTTGTTCTGTTTCTATTCTATAATTATCTATGTATTTAATTTAAACAATTTGATTTTAATAATTAAAATAAAATAAAAATTATTTCCAGACTCAAAAATAATTTATTCCGGTATTTTTTATTATTTTGTTGAAAATTTTGATAATAAGAATTATTTATTAATATTTTATTTAAATCTGGCATTATCAACTAGCATTCCAAGTTGGAAATAAATAAAACGTCCAAAAATGTCTAGCAATTATAAATTCATATTTCTTCTTCTTAAGATGCCGTGCATTTCTGCGTAGGCTTCCACTGTACATTGTCTTGTTTATAAAATATTACTATAATTTATTAAAATATTATATTTTTAGCATTGCAAAGCATTTCATAGCCGTGGATTCTTGTCCACTGGGGATTACGCAGCCATGACATCTTTTTCCCAGACCCCTCTTACCCTCTATCTTTGTATATCAGTTGCTGAAAAGTGTATCGTTCCCCTCGTAATATATGCCCCAAGTATGCAGTCTTCTTACTTTTAACACATTAAAAAGTTCCCTATCCTGTAAACCCGCTCTTCTTAGTACTTAATCGTTTCTGACTCTGTCCGTCCATGATATTCTAAGCATTCGACGTAGGAACCACATTTTAAACACTTCAAATTTGTTAATGGAACTGGCCTTTAACGTCCATGCTTCCATTTCGCACAAGAGCACAGGTCAAATGTAACACTTTTTAGCATATAAATTACTGACAAAAGATTTGTAATCATATTTCTAATAATGACAAAAGTAATGACAAAAAAAATTATCTTCTTAACCCTACGTTAGGCGCGTCGTTATTGCTGACAAGCTTAGGCGCGTGGTCTACGATCGTAGACCAATATTTTTTTAGTGGTTAATAACATGTTTATTTATGTTCGCACTTTGATGTTAGATATGTTTTGTTCCTTGGCTTTTCTCATTTTGACAGTGGTAAAATTAAAAACCAAGTCATGATTTTTTGGTCCTTTATTCGCAAGTAAATGAAAATGGTCACAAAAATAAGCTCAATTTAGTAAAAAACACAAAACATTTTTTATCTTTGAGCTTATAGAATGACCAATAGGGATAAATAATAAAGAATAGAACTAAAAAGTAAAAAAAGAACAAAACTATTAAATGGTCAAGTGGCACAATTTTAGTCCGTCAAATATTCAGTGCAAATATCGCCAAAATGATCCTTAAATGCAAATGTGTCACATCTTTGGCATGCCCTTCTTGTTGACATATTGCAAATTCATGCACAAATACAACTTCGTCCCACGTAATTTGTTGGAATATTAGGGGAAGGGGGTACGACTTGTTGAACTCCGAGCAGTACGCGAGCTCGTCGTCTAAGTTCTCTTAGCAGGGAAGGCATAGTTGATCCATATTCAATTTGTTGTTTGATTAGTTCCCATGCTAAGTTTTCAATGAAATCGCTTCTTGAAACATTTTCATTTATGTTATTAGCTTTATATACATAGCAGGCTACATATTAGCTTTATATATACAACTAAAAACTGGAACGCGCTTAGTCGCGTGGTCTACGGTTGTAGACCAGTGCTCTTTGAATAATGGTAAAAAAATAATGCAAACAGATCGGCGGCGTTTAGCAAACTGAAGAGTAAGTTGGAAGTATTAGTGACAGCTACTAAGCGGGATGGGGGCGTATGTGCAGTTTTATGCAATTGGCGACAACTTAAAGGAGAGTGGTCTACGATTGTAGACCACGCGCCTAACGGAGGGTTAAAATAATTTTGAATTCAACATATCTAGGTAGGTAGGTAGTACCTGTATAATGTGCTTCGAACTAAGGCACGCAATTTGTATCAGCAGACAGGTAGTTGATATTATACGCTGTTTGAGGGAGCATAGAGAATAATATATTAAAGAACCAGCTTTCCTAAAAATCCTTCCTCGAAAAAGTTGCTTGCTCTTGGTATTATGACTATATTATGTTCAAATAATAAATTGTAAAATTGGTGTACCAAAATAAATTTGCTTTTAATTAATTTTAGCAATTAATTTCATTTGCTTACCTCATTAGTCTTTCTGGGTTGAAATTTATCCAATAAAAACATTAGGCTTTTAAAAGCAAACTACTTCGAACCCTCTTTTTGTCTTTCTCGTCTAAATGATGCCAGAAGCTAATTCATTTTTTTAGTTCAGAGACATCACAATCCATTCTTATAGAAATATTATATCAATCATCAGTTTTTCTGTTTATTATTTTATATAGCTTCGATTTCGGGTTTCATGTGCATTCTTCATTTCTATATAACTCAATTAATTGAAGTATCTTTTCATTGGTCCATTCCATATTGCAAAATTATGTTTTCAGTCTACACAATAAACAACCCTCTCAAACTAATGTTTGTAAATAAATTAAATCAGTACTTTAAACGAATTCGTTCGCTACCGTCTATCCACTGTCCACATTGAATAACGATATCCTTTGATGATTCGCTAACTTACCGACATCGGTTGAAACATGTGCGAATGCGAACGAATTCGTTCGGTCGTGCTCGATTCGCTGTACAAATACAATAAAGTTAATGAACGAATTAATTCGTTCGTTCGTGTTCGCTTTGATTTAAATGCGCCTTTAGAACCCAAGGATAGTATTAAAGTTGAGAAATTCAACCTGGGAGTTGTAACCGGAAGTACTTTTTTAAAGTCGCCGAAATATTTCAAACGAGATATTACTTAACGTGCCTTAGCAACAGAGCTGCGGTACTGATCACCGACAGTACTTAAAAAATGTACTTAAGTACTTTTAAGTACTTAAGTAGTTTACTCTAAGTACTCCAAAAACTAAGTGTACTGATACTTAAACTTTTAAGTATTCCGACAAATACTTGTACTTAGTCCTTAAATTTGTTGTAAGTATATTTTAACTTGCAATTTAAAAAACAAAAAATACTTAAGTAGGTACTCTAAAAGTACTTAAGTGCTCGAAATAAACTTAAGTACTCGAAATGTACTTAAACCCTTCACAAAAAGTTCTTAATTATTACGGATTACTGCAGATATTCTTCAATGTTTTCGATTTAGGGCTTGTTTATATGCAGGCGGTTTGCCAACGTCGACGCCGCGATTTACCTGGTTTCCCCCTGTTTTACTTGATCTCACCCTAATGCCGCCTTTGAAGTCACCAAGATAAACAGGGGGAAAACAGGTAAACCTCGACGTTGGCAAACCGCCCTATACATATGAACAAGGTCTTAGTGTGGTGTGTGGTAATCATGTTTCGACAAGTATTTATTCTTGAATTATTCGTAAAATCCTGAATCGCACGGACGGGAGTGACAACAGAAAAAATCTTTTAGTTGATTTTGAAGAGTCAATGCTGATGAAGTCGTCAGCCAGGTTTCCCGTATCCGACAAATAAATATTATTTTAATAAAATGTTCCCGTTACTCTGAGTATCTTTTTTATTTTGACAAAATTATTGTAATTTATTTATATGTACCTGTTTTAAACATCCAGATCTCCATTTCATACAACAGTACTGCAAATATTTAATATTTAAGTGTTCTAATCCTTAATTTCAGTAAAACCTTCCCGTTATATATGAGTTTCTTCACTTTTACACAAGTACTTAGAACAAAATGTGTCAGTACTTGTACTTGAGCTCGATATTTAAGCACCAAATATTTTAAATATAGGTACTTAAGTACACAAATTGGTTACTTAATACTTAGTACTTCAATTTACTGTTTTCAAGTACTATTTAACCGAAATACTTATTTATTCTTGGTACTGGTACTTATACTTAGTTCCACATTAAAGAAGTACTGGTACTTAAGACTTCAGTACTTTTTGTCGGTACTTAAACAGCTCTGCTTAGCAAGACAAGAATAAATATCACTTCCGGTTAAAAAGATACAACTGGAAGTATCACGTTATAGCAAAAATGACTTATACATAGTGAAACAGTATATTAATCGACGCAAAGTTACACGAAGAGTTCAAATATCGGATTCCGGTTCTACTACCGGTCACATGCGTGAAAACCTACGACTGACGAAATCCAATTGCTTGCTTTAACTTTTCTTAAAATGACATTCTTGTCTACATTGTTCCGACATTCACCGCGATAATCACCACTGATTCGTCTAATCATATTTTATTTTCAGGGATTGTAGGTTTCAGGTGGTGTTTCAGAATATGTTATCCGAAATATTATGGCAATTCTCTCAGACTGCTCTGGAATTACTTCAACCTGGCGCATGGCGTTTAGTCTGCAACTGTGGTAGATAAGAGAGTGGTCGTACTCCTCAATCGCTATCTGAAGGAAGCGGACGACAGTTACTACAGATTTTATAATCAAATGCTGGTCTCAAAATTATGTGCTCAAATGTTTTTGTTGCTTTTCCTACGGTGGCCATTCGAGAAAGTATATTTCGCTCATCCGGAAGAAAAGTTACACAACTCAAAACATGCATAAAAGTGACCCATATTTTAAAAGAAAAGTGATATAACTCAAAAATTTTGAAGTTTTTTCTTTGTTAAATAAAATATCATAATTTTTTTAGTTTTGCTTCTTACATAATTATAAACATTCACTTATCTATATTCTTCGTTTTTAATTTATAAATTTTAGCAGTTACTGTTTAAAACTCACAGTTAAATTAAGATCTAAAAAATCCATTTTTGTCTCTCCTGAAAAAAGTTGTTTTTTTTTCAGTTGTGACGCTTTTCTTCCAGATGAGCGAATTACTCATAGCGCTTTAACCTTTAACTACACGCGCTGGCGTACTTTGTACGCCAGATATAAGAATTCTACTGGAAATATATTTAAAAATTTAATTTTTGACCTTGCTTATTTTTCTATCCTATCACTGGAATGTGCTTTACAATTTGGTTTTAGTTTCGTTATAATCGGCGTTCTGGAAAGATCGTAATTTACATTTTATTATTTGTTGTTTCCGGTGGTGGACAATATACCCCAGGATTATATTACTATAAAAGTCGTAATATAAGTACATAGTTTAATTGTTTTTTAGTCATTATGGCAAAAAATATATTTTTCTTTGTAAACAATACTTTTTCTCCTGTAAAAAATCACATTTAAAAATTTTTTTATTAGTAATTTTATTTATCATGGAATCCAGTTATTCCATGATTCCAGTTATAAATCCCAATTGGCTTACTGAAAAGGAACTCCAAGTATTCACTGATGCCGAATAAGGTTTATAACAAACAACTAAGTGTATTTTTTCAAAAAAAAAATTAAACAAACCCGCTGTTTTTAAGTGTATTTTCTTGTGGCGTACAAAGTACGCCACGCGTGTAGTTATGTTATAACTTGATGCGCGGGTAGTTAAAGGTTAAAATAATGCCATTAGTCGAACTTTTTTAATCTTCACCGGCGCGCGATGGCTGAGTGAGTTAAATATCATTTTTTGTGTTCAATTGTATTTTAAAACAATTTTTTAATTTGATCACGTATATCAATTACAGTTCTTATGCCAGAGTAGTAGAAAAGAGTAATTGTTAAAAAATATATACCTATATGATATTTAAGATAACTTGATTTACGGAAATACATATAAGGAAAGAATTAATAAAATAGGTATAAAATATTATTGTACAGCCTAAAACCCTTTTTTCTTCAGACGGGCCATATTATATCTTGTATGTAGTATATCTTAATAGATATAGGGCCGAGTTGTATAATCTTAATATGAATTATATGTTTTATATTACGTTAAGAAGCGTATAATTATTATTATATAACTCTTACAGGTATTACACCATGGATGTTCTTTTAAATTCCCACAATTCAGCATCTCACAGTTTGTTTCAGCATCACTAAATATTTGAGAAATTGGTTGCACAACCCACCTTTTTTCTTTTTGATAAGAGAAATCTTTAACTACAGGGTTTACCCTTTTTAAAGTTTTAGAAATCTGTTTGTTAATGCTATTAGATAAAGAGTTAAAGTGATTAACAACAATAGTCTTTTGGGCATCCTTGTAATGTTTTTATAAATAGTTTTATTGACTAGATGGCGTCACAAATATACAAAACAAATGTAAAAGTATCTTCAAAAAGAGATAAGGTAATAACACTTTTTAAGTTACTCATGTATCTCACTATAGCCGCTGCCCATTAAGCTCATGGTAGTATCCTTTTAGTTCCACTTTCACCTCTTTGTTTCGTACATGTACGAAACGGAATAAATAGAAAGTAGAAAATATTTCTATCACCCTAACCAATAAGAACCTCAAACGGTGTCACGAGGAAAAAATATATCTTACCTTTAGAATCTTCAGCATCAATGGCAGTTTCCTCCTTAGGTATCTCCTGCTGTGGAGGGGTTAGCTGCGGAGGTCTCGGAGCGGGTCTCCGTTTACGTTGTGGAGGTTTCGGTCGTTCGGGAGGCGGATCTTGCTTCGGCGGTGGCAGAATAGGTTGCTGAATGACTGCAGGTGGTGTAACTGAGCGGGAATCGTCGCTGTGAGTCGGCGAAATAGAACGTGTATCGCTGGAGATTGAACCCGAACCCATACTCTACAAAGCATAAACAACGCTAAGTCCCGGCGCATATTGAACCTAAGCGAGTCACAACCTGCGCCGGTGGGACGGGTGACCTGTGCAGTTATTTTTCTAGCGTGCCGCATATTAAACACAAGCTAACCCGACCGTCGGCTGTCGCCGTAACGAATAGAGACGGGCAAAATAAGTGCAAACGTGTAACGGTTACTATTGATACCGGTTCTCAGTGGTACTGAGTACAAATACTGATTACAAAATACTGATGTATCTGATCCTTGTACTGAATTGAGTAGGCAACTAAAAAACGGTAGTTCCGTACATGTAACTAGTAACGTTTTAAAAATATCTTGCACGTTTCTAGTAGTCGTAGCGGTATGACTTTCGAAAACATCGAATTTGACCATAAGCGGGGTGCATAAAAAGATATCTTACACTGAGTATTCTATTTCTACATACCTTTATAATAACAAGCATAAGTTAAACACTGCATTGATTGTAATTGCAAAAACGGCTCGCATGTTTTAAATAAGATTTTTGCTGATTATGTTTTTGCTAAAATATTAAATAACACAAAAAATACAATTCACAACCATCATTTAATTTTTAACGATAAACAAAAGTCTAATAAATATATGATGACAATTTAAAATTAATCGACTTTGTCGATAACAGTGTCATTAATAGATATTTTTTACCATGAATCATTTTCCAATGATTGTGTGGATTTAGAAATACATACTAAACAATTTTTTGATCTGTATAAAGGAGATTATAATTATGACACATTATGGTACTCCTTATTTTTCAAATAACATGCTCTTGTAAACGCATAACTTTGATTTATTGGCAAAAGCCACACTAACTACAGAGCCGTCCGGTACATCTTTTCAATATGATGCAAGTCTTCGAAATGCCGCCTCTTAAGTATTACAGAAACTTAACTTTTATTTTTATTAAATGAACCTACACAAAATGAAGGACACCTTTTATTTTAAAAGCAGAACATACTTTATAGACCTGGATCCGGCAAACTGAAAATTTGTTAGTAGCTTAACGGTGTCTATTCGGACAAACTTTGATGTACAGGAACACTGGAACAGGGGAAGGTTTAATAGTGGAACAGTTTAAAAATTTGGAACGTCACATTACGAAAACGTCCCATGTATTTTGTTTGACAGAACAACCAATCGATTTGTTACCCTATCATTAAACTCTCATTCAAAAATCAGACTGCTATTACTAACCAACATGATTCCTGTTATTTGGCATGTTCTTCCTGTTTCACTCATTAAAATGCCCAGTTAGTGATAAACACCAGTCTAATTCTTCCATGAGAGTTTAATGAAATGGTAACAAATCAATTGGAAGTTCTGTCCGACAAAATATATGGAACGTTTTTGTAGTCTAACGTTCCAAATTTTTAACCTGTTCCACAATTAAAACTTCCCCTGTTTCAGTGTTCCCCTACATCAAAGTTTGTCTGACGAGACACCGTTAAGCTATTAACAAATTTTCAGCTTGCTATTAATCAACTTTTTGTTGGTACGCGGGATCCAGGCCTAGAAATACAATGTCACAAATGATGGCGTAATCCCTTTTCTATAGGTATAAAAATTTTGTAAATATCATTCATTTCTTAAATCTACACAACATTATCATTAAAAACCGTTAAGCATATCTGTGAATATCGCACAACCCTCAAATAAAATGTGTCATCATACCGAGCTTGTTCATGCTTAAAAATAAAATATGTAGACAAGATATAAATATATGTAATAAGTAAGCAGTTTTTGCAACGACAATCCAATCCCAATCAGTGTTGTTTATAATAATAGTAATTCCGAACGAGTTCTATTAGCTTTTCTACGTCCATCTCGAAAACAAAACCGCAACTGAGAATTGAGTCACGCGTCCCACGACACCAGAAAACTGTACGCCGATGACAAACGTTCGCATGCTAGACCTGGCACTGTATTCACTGATATTAGGATGCGCAGAACTCTCTACGCACCTCGCCGGTGCCAGGTTGTGTTCGCTTAGGATCAATTTGCGCCGGCACTAAGAAGAGTATTATACGATTTGATTAAATAAAAATACTATATGTCATACTATTATAAGCGACAACATTTGTAGATTTAGAATTGATTTTCTAATTTATTAACAATTTTTTGTTTTCAAGACGTACTAGGCTGTTCAATAAGTTTTGAGGTTCGATAAGAAAAACACAATTTTATGATTTGAAATACACTTTATTATTCAGTTTAGTCTTCCTAAACATCAATACACTTGTTCCAACGAGATTGAAATTCATAAATTCCATCCCTGAAGTGAGAATCTAGAAGGGCTGCAAAATACGCTTCCACAGCAGCTGTTATGACCTCATCATTTGATAAAAAACGCTTTTCACGCATGATTTTTTAGGTATTATTGAAACAAATAGAAGTAACTAGGGGGCCAAATCTGATGAATACATGGATTTTAGCCATTCTTTAAATGCTCATATGACACAGAGCTTTGTTCTGACGGAAAATAATTTTTTTTTTCTACAAACCGGGTCTTCTTTCACGAATTTTTTACTTTGCTGCTCTAAAAAGTTCATACCACAGAGAAGAAACAGGTTCACACCTCTCTTTAGCCTCTTGTTTTGATTCAGGATCAGGATATTTTTGTTCCGTTTTGTTAGAAAATGCGCCACCCATTGTGAACACAGATTTCTGAAACTCAATACTTCAATATTGTTTACATCGCCCAATGAGATGCCTAGGGCTTCTACTAAATTTCTTTCTTTCAGTCACACAACAACGATTTTCTCATACCTGTCTTTATTTATTCCAAATTCCAATACCGTATTCAGTATTTTTTCTACGATTTTTGGCATTGTTGCCGTTTTTGGAAGTTCTTGACATAAATCCTCTTCAAAGCTTGTACGACCACGTTTAAATTCAGAAACTCATCTTTCTACTATACGAATTGAAGGCGAATAGTCCTTATGCACTTTCAATATCCGTTCATAAATTTCTTTTGCTTTTAAACCTTCCAACGATAAAAATTCAATCACTGCACTATACTTGATTTTTTTCACTTGTAAAAAATGCTGTGACATGTCGATACTAAATGGCTTGTAAACAAAAAATGTATCGAAATGAATTTCGACTCAATTCAAGCTTTCTGCTTAACCCAGGTATAAACATACCAAAAGGCACCGCCAGGAAAACATTCCACTTTGCGGTTCAGAGAGCCCATATGAAACGAGTCTTTGTACTCTATGCAGAGTATGGCATTAACAAAATAAGAAAATCTACGGTTTCGTTTTGATTAAAATCTGTCTACCTCCATCCCCCGATAGTACTATTTCTAGGTCTACCTGTTGTCAAGGAGGCTCTAAGGAAGACAGATTTTTACCATTCCGACCGTAGATTGTCGATATAAATTAAAATAATTTATATCGCAGTATGGATAGAACGCCCTCTAACGGGGAATAAGCGAAATGTATTTCGACTCAATTCAAGCTTTTTGCTTAACCCAGGTATAAACATACCAAAAGGCACCGCCAGGAAAACATCCCACTTTGCGGTTCAGAGAGCCCATATGAAACGAGTCTTTGTACTCTATGCAGAGTATGGCATTAACAAAATAAGAAAATCTACGGTTTCGTTTTGATTAAAATCTGTCTTCCTCCATCCCCCGATAGTACTATTTCTAGGTCTACCTGTTGTCAAGGAGGCTCTAAGGAAGACAGATTTTTACCATTCCGACCGTAGATTGTCGATATAAATTAAAATAATTTATATCGCAGTATGGATAGAACGCCCTCTAACGGGGAATAAGCGAAATGAATTTCGACTCAATTCAAGCTTTCTGCTTAACCCAGGTATAAACATACCAAAAGGCACCGCCAGGAAAACATTCCACTTTGCGGTTCAGAGAGCCCATATGAAACGAGTCTTTGTACTCTATGCAGAGTACATAACGCATTAACAAAATAAGAAAATCTACGGTTTCGTTTTGATTAAAATCTGTCTTCCTCCCCCCGATAGTACTATTTCTAGGTCTACCTGTTGTCAAGGAGGCTCTAAGGAAGACAGATTTTTACCATTCCGACCGTAGATTGTCGATATAAATTAAAATAATTTATATCGCAGTATGGATAGAACGCCCTCTAACGGGGAATAAGCGAAATGAATTTCGACTCAATTCAAGCTTTCTGCTTAACCCAGGTATAAACATACCAAAAGGCACCGCCAGGAAAACATTCCACTTTGCGGTTCAGAGAGCCCATATGAAACGAGTCTTTGTCCATATGAAACTGAACCGCAAAGTGGAATGTTTTCCTGGCGGTGCCTTTTGGTATGTTTATACCTGGGTTAAGCAGAAAGCTTGAATTGAGTCGAAATTCATTTCGCTTATTCCCCGTTAGAGGGCATTGTATGCATACTGCGATATAAATTATTTTAATTTATATCGACAATCTACGGTCGGAATGGTAAAAATCTGTCTTCCTTAGAGCCTCCTTGACAACAGGTAGACCTAGAAATAGTACTATCGGGGGATGGAGGAAGACAGATTTTAATCAAAACGAAACCGTAGATTTTCTTATTTTGTTAATGCCATACTCTGCATAGAGTACAAAGACTCGTTTCATATGGGCTCTCTGAACCGCAAAGTGGAATGTTGTCCTGGCGGTGCCTTTTGGTATGTTTATACCTGGTATAAGCAGAAAGCTTGAATTGAGTCGAAATTAATTTCGCTTATTCCCCGTTAGAGGGCGTTCTATCCATACTGCGATATAAATTATTTTAATTTATATCGACAATCTACGGTCGGAATGGTAAAAATCTGTCTTTCCTTAGAGCCTCCTTGACAACAGGTAGACCTAGAAATAGTACTATCGGGGGATGGACCTCGTCACCTGCTGCTCTGAAAAGGCATCCAAGTGGCTTGTGGACACGGTGAGGAGCCTTGAACTCGAGGGGATTGGACAACTTCGCGCTGGCAGCGTGAAGGAAGTCCTTAACCGCCCCCGAGTTTCGGTTCTGATCCCCACGGCCTACATGGACGTAGAAGACCACGAGTCGATTTTTAGGATACTGGGCCACCTTAACCCAGGCCTCAAAACCGACTCGTGGAGATTGTTTGCAGAAAAGAGGGAGGCCAAGAGCATCCTCTTATTCTGCGAAATACCAGAAGCCGACTTGGTGATGCTGCGTAAGATGGGGCTGCGTGTCAGCTTCGGACTACACAAAGTCCCCTTCGTCGTGCTTAAGGAAGGGGGGGCAAAACCTGCAAATGCTGAGGGTGGTGCAAATCAACCTACAGCATAGTAGGGCAGCCTCCGCTGCGTTCTGTCGATGGTTCAGTACTAGTACGGTTGACGTGGCCCTAATCCAGGAACCATGGCTTGTCTGTGGCCGGGTTGCGGGCCTAGCTAACTGCCGGGGAACAATCATCGCAGACCATAGTGCAGAGAGAATCCGGGCGTGCATTGTTGTGCGTTCCGATCTCAAAGCACTTACATTAAATGAGCTGTGTTCGCAAGACATAGCTACAATAATGGTAAAACATCACTTGTTGGGTGGAACAAGGGAGCTAGTACTGGCCTCTGTTTACCTACCATATGATTCACCCGATCCACCTCCATCTGTGGAGTTGGATAAATTAATCAGCCACTGTGGGCGGAAGCACCTGCAAATGCTGATAGGAGCTGACTCTAACTCTCATAACGAGGTGTGGGGCAGCACTGATACGAACAAAAGAGGGGAGCACCTGTTGGAATTTATTGGCTCATCTGGGCTAGTTATTCTAAATCAGGGCAAAGAACCTACCTTTGTTACCAGTAGGAGGAGGGAGGTAATTGATATTACTTTAGCATCTCCCCTAGTAACCAATAACGTGGCACGGTGGTATGTGTCTGAGGAACCAAGTTTCTCGGACCATAGATACGTGGTAACGGAGTTTTTGGGCTCGGAGAGGGAGGTTACCACTTACCGTGATCCGCGTAAAACAGACTGGGACAGCTATGGGGAGGAGCTTCGTCTTAGGGTCGGGCAACTGGCCACTGAGATTAAGAGCCCCCCAATGCTGGAACACGTCTCGAAGGCTCTGCAGGAGGCCATCTTAACCTCCTATCAGACGAACTGTCCGCTGACCAGCCGCCCCGCTACCAAGAACAGGTGGTGGACTCGTGAACTGGGCAAATTGCGGAAAAAGACTCGGCGCCTCTTTAAAGAGGCGAAAAGAACAGATGACTGGGCCGGATATGCCCGGGCTCTGACCGAGTTTAACAAAGCTGTGAGAAAGGCTAGGAGAAAAGATTGGAGAAAGCAATGTGAGGAGATCGCCACTGCTCCCGCTGCTGCTAAACTCCAACGGATACTCTCCAAACAGCCGGCTAACCCACTGGGGACCCTCAAGGCCCCCGGGGGTGGCTTTACAGCAGATGGCAAGGAGACACTGGAGCTTATGCTCCAGACACATCTCCCTGACTCGGTGGTAACCAATGAGCCGGATGCTCGGCTGGGTCAGGAGGGACTGGAAAACAGAACCTCTAGAGCTAGCTGGGAAACGGCAAAAAAGGCTGTCACATACGCTAGGGTGGAATGGGCCATACACTCATTTTTACCCTATAAATCCCCCGGACCAGACGGGATATATCCTGTATTACTGCAACAGGGGTGGGACATTATTGGACCGCTCATGTGCAGGATTTTCCGGGCGAGCGTGGCATTTGGGTATGTCCCGCGTGACTGGAAACTGGCCAGGGTGGTCTTTATACCTAAGCCGGGCAAGAATCCTCTAGACCCCAAGGCATATAGACCTATTACTCTCTCGTCCTTTATTTTAAAAGCACTAGAGAAATTGATGGGGATGCATGTGCGGCAAACCTTTCTCAAAGAAAGGCCACTGCACTGCAATCAACATGCTTACCGGGTGGGCAGATCGTGCGACTCAGCCTTGCACCATTTGGTGTCTCGGATAGAGGAGACGATTGAACACAAAGAAGTGGCGCTTGGTACCTTCCTCGATATCGAGGGAGCGTTTAACAACACCACGTATGATGCCATGCTTAAGGCGGCGGAGAGGCATGGCATAGATGAAACCTGTCGCAGGTGGATTAGCTCCACACTGCATGGCCGACAGGCACAGGCTTCACTATTTGGGGAAACCATGAGGGTCACTGCTACAAGAGGAACAGCGCAGGGGGGAGTAATATCCCCGATGCTATGGAACTTAGTGGTAGACGAACTTCTGGTAGAACTGAATAACTTGGGATTCTACACCCAGGGTTATGCAGATGATATCTGTATTTTAATCCGGGGGAAGATTCCACACGTAGTTTCGGAGCTAACGCTCCGGGCTATAAAAGTGGTAGAAAGCTGGTGCGAGAGGGTCAGCTTAAGTGTTAACCCCTCAAAAACGGTTACTATACCGTTCACACACAGGAGGAAATTGGAGGGTCTCACACCCCCCAAACTCATGGGTGTGCAACTCAATCTGGCTACAGAGGTGCGCTACCTGGGCCTTATGCTTGATACCAAGCTAACCTGGAATGCGCAACTAGCAGCGACCGTTGCCAAGGGCAAGAAAACCCTCATGATTGCTCGTAGGGCAATTGGCAAAACTTGGGGCTTAAGCCCGGGAATCACTAAGTGGATTTATACTGCTATAGTGAGGCCCTCCCTCACATATGCTAGTGCTGTGTGGTGGACAAAAATGAACCAAAGTTGTGCAGCCAAAGAACTTGGGAAAGTTCAGAGGCTAGCACTACTTTGTGTTACCGGGGTAATGAAAAGTACCCCGACGGCAGCCATGGAGGTACTCATGGGACTCCCTCCCCTGCACCTTCTGGTGATGGCCGAGGCGAGGCTAGGGGCCTACAGGCTGCAGTTAAATGGTGTCTGGAGGCAAAGGTCATACGGGCACACCAGGATTGTGGGGCACATTCGTGACCCCATCCTGGATATGGTGAGTGACTGGAGTCCGGTCACTCACAAATTTGATCCTCCCTTCAAGCTGGGGTTAAAACCCCCGGTGGAGGGGGATAAAAGACCGCAGAGTGAGCTAACATGGTTCACGGACGGTTCAGTGATGGGCGGGCGCTCTGGAGCTGGAGTGTATGGTGTAGAACCCGAGGTGTGCATATCTATGCCTCTTGGGCAGTACACCACTATATTCCAGGCGGAGGTGGCTGCTATCACGACTTGCGTCGTAGAGAATATTCGAATGGGCCTTGAGAATAGGACCATACGTATTCTCTCGGACAGTCAGGCAGCACTTAAGGCCATTGCCAGCTGGAGAATTAACTCCAAGCTTGTGCTGGAATGCCGACAACACCTGGAAACCCTGGCCTACCGAAACCGAGTGGAACTCGGGTGGGTGCCGGGACATACGGGGGTTGAAGGAAACGAAAGAGCCGACTCACTTGCGAGAGAGGGTTCGGCTGTCCCCCTTACTGGGCCTGAGCCTGGCCTAGGGGTGACCAAATCGGCTGTCAAAGGAGCTGTTGCTAAATGGATCCTTGCGCAGCACACCCGACACTGGAACGATATTTCGGGACAGCGGCACAGCAAGTTAATGATGGGGCGGCCAAACCCCTCGTTAACCGACGAGGCCCTACGACTCGGAAGGAAAAAGCTTAGGGCGGTAACTGGCTTACTAACCGGACACTGCACCCTAAGAAAACACCTGCACAACATGGGGATCTTTCACGGAGACCCTGTTTGCAGGAGATGTGGGGAGGCAGATGAAACTGCCTCACATGTCATATTTGACTGTCCAGCCCAAACCCGATGGCGACTGCAATACGGGGTCGAAAACTCGAACCTAAGTGTCAGAAGTCAGGTAAAGAACCTAATAAAGGGTCTTGTCCTGCTAGCTGGGAGAATGGACCTCTTATAGGTAACAGACGACTTAACTTCAAGTTAAGTAATCCCGAACCCATTGGGGACAAAAACCCAATGATGGTTAACCCGAGACCGAACGGTGTGCAATAAGCCTACTCAGGCTGCAGTACGGGCCCCATGGCCACCCGGTTCGATATAACAATCAAAAAAAAAAATCGGGGAATGGAGGAAGACAGATTTTAATCAAAACGAAACCGTAGATTTTCTTATTTTAAAAAATGAATCGACAGATTAAAATAAAACTTTTCACAGAGTTTATATGAAGAGTACCAACATAATAAAAAAAATATGCTACTTATCTAAATTTACAATAAAGATGCAGTAGAAATAAACAAACCAAGTCACGTTAAATGCTACTAGGAGCACTACTCTCGAATCATAATTTACAATGTAGAAATTTTGGAAATCGTTATTTGACTGTGAATGAAAAGCCCTATTGATCCGTCATAGGAACATAGATAAAAGATGTGAAATTAAACATGGATGTTTACATTATCCAATGTTTTATGCTCTAGGTACCATTGAGCTCGAGTTTGGCTTGTTCACATCATGACTTTATGGTAGCAAGTGGCTAAAGCAGCAGTGATACCGGAAATTCCGAACGATGACATGACAGAAATGACAGTTCCACAGGAAGTTAAAATTTCCCTGTTAGTTATGTGAAATCTATTGTAAAGCTTGTTAACTTGAGAACAGTGACAACATACACTCCTACTGTGGTAAATAATCAATTAAAATGAAAATAAACTTGATGTTGTAGTTAGAATGTTTGTAATGAAGAAGGTAGGCAAACCACATTACACATTAAATCGAAACTGTGATAAAACGAAATTAAGCCCTCTTGTGTATACACCTAGGGTTTGAAAAAGGATTTTATGTTGTTTTCAAGTTATCGATTTTATTTGAATAGTTTGTAGTTGTTGGATTTGTGTAAGTTCAAGAAAAGATCACAGTAGGGGTGACAGATGTGTAAAAATGTCTCAATAATCTAGGAGGGATGCATAAAACAAGCTCAGACTTAGGTGACTAATTCCCAAGGACCCCGCAGGCTACCCTGATCTCTAAGGGTTCGACAAAACAAACCGTCATATGATGTAGTTAACAGTATGGGAGAGGGAGAAGGTGGAATGTAAGAAGTATATGAGATAGTTAATGAAAATGTGACATGAACGGGACCCAGAAAGAGAAGTGAAACTATTAGATTTGGTTTTAGTATGAAGTGTATGAGTGTATGAGTGTTACCCAGTGGTGTGTTATGGTGATGGCAGATTGAATAGATGGGGTGAAAATAGTCATTGATAGTATATAGATGAAAATTTAGAGATGGAGACGTATGTGGATGATGACAGCAGATGACAGTTTATATGTGTATCACTGGATAGATGATAGTGGTTTGATGGATGGAGATGAAAAAAGAAGATCATTGTGAATCGTACCAAAGCAATTGTAAATGGGACTGTAAGAAGGTGAAGGAAGTAATAAAGGGGTGGAAAGTAATATTGTAATTAAGAAAAAGAGTTAAGAAAAAAGTTGTCGATGAAATGGATGGAAGTCCTGGTTGAATGAAACATGGCGGTTGACACAGTTCGGACTTTTTTGTTTTTCTTTGATTATTTCTAGGTCCTCGTACAAGTCCAATTTTAATTTCACATCTCTTATCTATGTTGTTCTGAAGGTATTTTCTTGTGGCATTTTTATAATTAAGTATTTTCGATGGGAAATAAGCCACAATTTTACCAAAAAATGATTTTATTAACGTTTCGACGCCCAAGTCGGGTGTCGTTGTCAAAATACAAAATAATACTTGTTCTTTTTCATGAGTTGGTAAACACTAGGATATTTTTTCCACTGAACTAATAATGTCTAATTTTGGAATAGATGGATGAGTAACAGCATAGTTTAAACCTTTTGACAACACTAAATTTTCCGTTGCATTTAAATGTCTATTTGATATATTGACAACTGTCGCTAATATGTCATTATTTCTGTTTAGGTTATCAAAAGTATGTAAACTATTTTGTTCTAAAAGAATATTAAATTTGATAAATTATGTGTAAACTAAAAATAATTCGATCAAAATCAGAATCTGATATCATTCCGAAAAGCAAATCTTCAATACTTACGATGTCTTGCTCAATAAAAAATAAATTTGACCTGTGAAATTGTAACTTTTCCAGGATCATTGATAAACTGGCTCTATGTAGAATATCTTGGAGTCTTCTGCTTGAGTAAGCTGGCCGTAACCTCAAGCCCTTTGGTATTAAATTGTTGTTTCTACATCTTCTTAAAAATTTAATTGAATTTTGACAGTGTGCCAGTTTCTCGTATAAGGTTTCCAATCTCCTAAAATTTTGACAAACGCTAGGCGCATACCGGTTTCTTAATGTTGTTCTGAAGCTATTTCCTTGTGGCATTTTTATAATTAAGTATTTTCGATGGGAAATAAGTCACAATTTTACCGAAAAATGAATTTATTAACGTTTCGACGCCCAAGTCGGGTGTCTTTGTCAAAATACAAAACAATACTGATTATTTTGTATTTTGACAACGACACCCGACTTGGGCGTCGAAACGTTAATAAATTCATTTTTTGGTAAAATTGTGGCTTATTTCCTATCGAAAATACTTAAATTTATCTATGTTCCTATGGCGGATCAATTGTAAAGGGTTTTTACCCACATATTTTTTATTTTGGTGGTTAGCATGTTAGATTCACGTGAGTATAACCTATAATTTTTTAAAACCGTAGTCAAAATTTTAAACACTTTGCACTGTCTTATCAGGTTATACACATTTTAGGTAAACACTGATGATGATCGGTCATCCGATCGAAAACTAGTTCTGTTCTGTGATGTAGCCCTTTTTAGGGATTTTAACAAATATACCTTTTATAAAGGATTTTATCGTTTTTGTAATATATGGTATACAGCCAACTACAGGAAAACTTTTTCCTCATTGCCATTATTTGGGATTTACAATGTATATACATGATTGGTTCAGGAGTACTCCTAGTAGCATTTAACGTGTCTTGGTTTGTTTATTTCTACTGCATCTTGATTGTAAATTTAGTATAGTAGCAACGACCTTTCTTATCGAACCGCAACATTTTATTGAACCGCCGTATATATTACACAATGCAATACTATAATATGAATGTTATTGTTATCTTCAAGACGCATACCTACTAGTAGATGCCATATGGTAGTAGGTATACTCGATTTATACTTGACAATAGTTTAGAAGCGCTTGCAACTTTGTAGTTACAAATTCGTATTTCTACGTGGTAGAAAATTTGGTTGCCTTTATGCTCATATTACTGTCTTTTGTTGTTCCGTAATTTACTATCACCCTGCTCCACTGAATTGGAAATTCTTCCTATGTCTTCTGTTTTCCCCTAGTTTACTATCACCCTGCTCCCCTGAATTGGAGACTTCCTGTCTTTTAGGAAGTGTTGATTACTAAGGAGAATACTCATACCTTTGGCATACTCCAGATACTGCAGTAATCTGTTTTACCGCGGTTTATCTTAATACTTAACGTATGTTGAAAATAAGACACGCGAATTTGAAAAAGACCTGATAAAAAAGGTAAAACCTCATTAGCGGATAATGGTTCTCTCTCTCTAGTTCCATCCCTTTTTATGAAGTATTGGACGCTATTGCGTTTCTTGGACAAAAGTGTAAGATTGCTGACTGGAGTGGTGTCAGTGCATAGCGGATATGGTTAATGGCTCCATAATTGTTGGCATAGTAAGCTTCGTTTTAATTTTTTACGTGAATCTTTTTTAATATGAAGGAAATTAATCAAAGAAAGAAAGATCACTTTGAAATAATATAAAGCACACTCAATAAAATTACACGGTGAGGAGAACGAAATAACTCTCCTGCAGTTACTGAATTCCTCCGAGCCAGAGGCGTAGCTTCCGCCGTATCAGCCGTATCAATTATACGGGGCCTCCGACATTCAGGGGCCCCAACGTGGCATGTCGATATAAAATTCCATTTAAAAAAATTGAACAATTATTTCACTATTAACACAGTGTATATTGTTGGGTTATTGATATTTTCGTGTAATGGATTCTCCATTTCGTGTAATGGCACTTCTGATCATATAGATCTGTAGGATTCTTTAAAGACAATCGTAATAAAAGTCCGTGTGATGTTTAACAGTTTTAATTAATAAAATAGATAACTAAATTATAGATACTATTAAATTGACGAAATGTAAAAGTGTTTGTGTAATTGCGACCAAAATTTACGTGTCCTTGTTCTTACAAAAAAGAAATGTATTTAGAGATAATTGTGTCTAATCAATATTATAACCAGCTTGTCATAATATTCGTCTTAAGACGTCTTTTTACGTCTTATTCCCAATAACACGACTGTCGCGGTTCTGATCTTAAAATCGACTGCCGTATTCTTCCCACAATAACCAAAATTCTTTTACTGCTAATCTCCTCTTCTCATGGTTTAATTCGCTTTCGTGAGAACTAACCTATTAAAATTGGATCAAAGTATGTACCGACTTTTTCCAATAACCGAAAACTATAAAATTAGTCAAGGCAACTACTGTTTATCTTAAAGTCCGATTCCAAACGATTGAAAATAAACACAATCTTCTCACTAAACTATCCGTGCGTCCATTAGATACGCCCCTACAAAAATTAAGGTAAAATATTTACAATTCTACATTCGGCCATCCTGCTCGAATTCGACTCGAATTCCGTGTAGTTTCCTATCCACGGCTTCATGTACTCTGCACACGTTGAAGTGCTCTGAGGTCCATCATGGTATCCAGATTTCTTTACCTCGTATCTGTCATTTGGATTCACTTGTACTACCACGTACTAGGGATGGGAAAAACCTACCGGTTATAACCTACAACCGGTTTTTTTCTTCTGCAATAACCATTTTTTTCTTTTTAAAGTAATAACCGGTAAAAAACCGGGTAAGTGGAAAAAATACTGAATTCAGAGAAAAAATGTGAAAATTTTTCGCCCATCGCGCGAAAATGAGAAATTTTAAGCTGACTGAAACCGATTTCACAACACTGATGACTGATTGCTATACTGATATGGACTGATATCCATTCAAATGGAGTATCGCAAACTGAAGCGCAATGTAACCTTTTGGGTATTGGCTGTGACTAAAAAACCGAACACCGGTTTTTGGAACAATCGTTTTTTTTTTGGCCGGTTATAACCGGTAGGTTAAACCGTAGGTAAAAATAACCGGTATAACCGAAAACCGGTGTTTTGTCAACAACCGCCATTCCTACCACGTACGGTCCTAAATATTTCTTCCGCAGTTTGAGTCCTCCACCAAACTGTGTTCTCTTGATTGCCACTAAGTCCACCTTTTTATACATCCTCGGCTTTTTTCTTCGTAGATCATATCTGCGTCTATTTTCCTCTTGAATTTTGACTAACTGACGTCGACTCTCGTTTCTCAGCGTCTCTCTATCTTCATCAACTTGTTTAATCATCTCCTGTTCTATGATCTCCTTAATCCTCAGATCTTCTTTATTCTTCATCTTCGTTCCGAACAGTTTCAAACGGCGTCGAATTTATGCTTCTTTGATAAGTTGCATTAAAGAACTGTTGCGACTTATGAATGTGTTTATACCACTTTGTCGGTTCCTCTAGACCAGTGTGGTCCAACCTTTTAGACGTTGCGGGCCATATTAAATTTAAAATTATTATGAAGGGCCCGAGAACTTGACTCGTTCAAAAAAAGTTTATTTTAAAAAATAATATACAAATGAAATATTATTTACAAGTATTTTATTATGGTTTACAATTTACGTGTTATGTTTAAAATTTAACATAAAATAAAAAATCAATGGGATATTTGAGGCAAGGGTTTATCCTCTACTAACTTTTGCACATCTATATCTATGCTAGTCGTAGTGAGTCTGATACACGCTTCCAGAGAATCGTGAGATTACGTGTTTTAGATTTAATATGCTTCAAAGCAGGAAATGTATTTTTTTTAACTGCACTCTTGATGGATAATTCAATGAAACATAACACAGTTAACACCATTTTCCCGCAAAAGTCCAGCCAATCCCGTTATGCGTCCCGTCATTGCTTTTGCTCCGTCGGTGCAAACGGAAGAGCACTTTTGAAAACCGCCTATATTTTTCACAGCGTCACTAACTGCTGCAAATATATTTATACCTTTGGTCCCGTCTTCCATGTGGTGCAGTTTTAGAAGTTCCTCAGTTAGGTACACAAAAATCTTCACTGATGCATCTAACAAAAATTAATAGTTGATTTTTGTCAGTAATATAGATAAACAGATTCGTCCAGGGCTAAGGAGTAGTACAAACAATCACGAACTGTGTCGACCATTTTTCTAAATACATAAGTATTCAGCTCATCAACTCTTCTAATCTAATCTTCTAAACTAATCTTCTAATCTAGTTTTATGGGAAACTGAAACACATTCAAAATTTTTGGCCATCTTTTCATCTCCAAAGGATCGCGCCATTTTAACGGCACACCGCTTGATCATTTCTCCATCTCTAGATGCTTTTTTACTTTTGACAAGCTCTAAACATACTTCCTATGATATTGCTAAGCTTGATGATTGAACAGCTGTAGGTTTTGTAAATAGAGATTTTTGTTTATTCAATTTAGCTTTAAGTTCTTTTACAAGAGTATTGCGAGCTTCACCTTGATATTTTTCATATTTTGTTTTGTGCTGGGTTTCATAATGCCTACTAATATTGTATTCTTTTGATACCGCGAGTACTTGACAACAAATAATGCACTGAGGTTTGCCTTTTAATTCGATGAAGAAATATTGATTTTCCCCTTTTTCCTTGGAACGTACGATTCTCTTCGAAAATTTTGCGTTTTTTGGCACTGGCGAGGATTTTATTTTAACGTTTTTTGGGTTTCGGGGAGTCTGTGCTGTACTACCGTCGAGGAATGACGATTTGAAATTTTTTTCTTTCGTGGCGTGTGCGTGAACGACGAGCGAACGAAGAGCAATTTTTAAGTTACGGGACTAATAGTTTCTGACTTTCCGGAACGATTTTTAAAAACAATTTTTAAAAATACAAGTGCGAGAAATTGACTTTATTGCGATCTAATAGTTACAATGTAAAAAATGCGACTTTACTCTACAAAGAAATATATCAGACTGAATTATAATCAATGAAATGAAATACATTACACATTTGAAAAATAAGCAATAATACACAAGTTGCAGTTTGGAAATAAGGTCGACCATAGTTCAGGCGCTGACACATCGGTTTTAGTGTATTGGCCTATACGGGGTCAATGGCTATAACTCCTCTACCCTTAGTTTCTGGAATTTTTCATGGAATTGAAAAATGACCTAGGTTGGGCCTGTGGTAGATTTTCTTCAGGATCATCTTCTTGGATGTGAACATTCTCCATGAACATGATATCGTCTTTTCTTTGTGATTTCGTTCTTCTTTTTATAAATTTAATAACAAAATATGCAAGAATTATTATAATCAAAAATATTACTATTAAGTTCCAAAAATTAGGATGAGTGATTTTTGAGTTTTTAAGTATTAATGTTTTAATTTCTTCTTGTTTCTTCTTAATTAAATGAATCTTGTCCAGTTGAACATCTTGGATATGGACTTCGGGAATCTCTTCTTGATGGGTGTGGGTATGAGGAATAACTATATTCGGAAGTAATAGTGGCTGACTTTCGGAAATGAGACGATTATTGCTAAATGTTTGATCTTCTGTGCTAAACTGGCATTGGAAAGGAACTGTGATGAGATAATTTCCAGAAATTAATTGAAGGTCTGTGTTAGTACAGTTCATTTGGATTTTGGTTTTGGTTACCAAAACAGCGATGTAGTGGGACTCATCTATTTGCTGGATCATATATCTTGAAATGTGAACTTCTATTCTTTGGCATCTCGTAGGGTTAGATTTTAGTCGAAGGAGTTGAAATATACAGTCTTCTTCACTTTTGCTTTTTAGAGGATTTTCGGGACAGAAGAATTTGGGCTTCAGGTTTGAGCATGGTACAGATGTATATTGGTAAAAATTTTCATTCATTATCAGATAAGTGTTAGGGGGCACTATGGTAGTATGATTTACAGTAGGAATCGAGTATAAATGATAGTAGGAAAATTCGTCGGGATAAGCTATTGGAACATGGACAATGAAAACAATCGTCAAGTTAGAGTAGTACGCTTCTGTCTCTAAGATATTATAATAATTATTTATGTCTGATGTGATATTTGGATAAATTAGTTCGTTTCTTGAATATTTAAAATACCTAGTCTCGCAAATGTTATAGAGTTTTCTATATCTGTTAGTAACTGTACTATAATATTTATACTTATACTTAATTGATCTAAAATATTTCTAGTTATAAGAAAATCTTAAAAATTAAAAATAAACTTATTAAGGTTTGAACGAATAGATTCTAAACCAGAGAAAATTACTTCTTGGTTACTTTTTATGAGAGAAATAGTATTATTAAAATTCTCTACAATCTCAGTCGATAATGAAATTTGTTTATTAAGTTTAGTTACAATTTTATTTTGGTTACTTTTTAGTTCTTCTAGTGCGCTATCATAATGTTTTGCGTCTTCTGTATCTAAGTTTCCTGTGATACATTTAATTATTGAGCCTAGTCCGTCTATAAGACCTCTTTTTGCTCTGTGATCGGGTAAGAGTGATTGGAGTTTTTGTTCAGCTAGTTGTAGCTGGAAGAAAAGGACGCGATCAAAATTTTCTAATTCGGAATAATAAGGACTACTAAGGCCGTCTTTAATTGCAGCTGTTACATTTTGCTAGGGAAGTCTTAGAGTGTTAATTTCTTTTTGAATTGGTTCTAAATTAACATAATGGATAAATGAATGAGTACTAGATTAATTTTTTGCAGTGCCTAATTTATAAGGAAGTATTCCGGGATTATCTTTGAGATTCGTAAAGGTGATTTCTTTATTCTCGACTTGTTGAAGGCCCAGGACCATCATCGTTGTCACTAGGAACCTGCAAGAGTTTTTTCCGGTTAGTTTTTGGTCGTTTTAAATTTTGCTTGTGTAAAAGTCTTTTTGGAGTAGCAACTTTGATTTTTGCATCTTTAACAACTTTATCTTTCATAAATTTGGGATTAAGTTTATTTCGTACCAATGTAGTATTTTTCCTGTAAACATCACTGCCTTCTTCGTATGTGAGTGGTTCATGTCGATCTCTATTATTATATTCGATACTTTTGTCTTTTTGTTCGATCAATTTTTTATTAAGTTCTTTATAAATTTCTTTGGTCATATCTCTATGTTTTTTTATGTAGTTATTAATTAGTTTTTGGTTTATATTTATATCAAAAATTTGTTTAGTTTTAATGTGGCCATTTATAATATCTATCGGCTTTTGTTGAGTTACGGAGTGTATTGAGTTATTATAGCCTAAAATAGCAGAAGGATGGGCCGGTGGAGTAACAGTAGCTGGTAGGAAAATCTCCAATTTAAGATTTTCTGATGACACTACACTATAAGTTCCGTTTCAGACGTCGACCGATAAGGTCGAATGGCCAATCGATGTAAATACAAATATTCGAAACAACGTTTTTAAACTGTTTTTAATCTGTTTTAAACTGTGCTGTGTTTTAAAAATAAAACTTAACAACAACTTACGCTACATAAAAAGAAGTTACCTGCATCTAACGGCGAAAACCGGTGCAGGTGTCTTATGGCTTTGTGATAGCTGTTATCAGTGATCGTATAAAGGTATTTATTTATTTATTAATTACCCATCATTAAGAAACCAAACAAATAACAATTAATACCTAATACTGTGAAAAAGTTAAACACAATAATCGGTATGACTATTTTAATCAGTGGCGTAACTTAATAAATTAGGTGAATAAATTATTAAACCAAAAATGTATCAAAATACGAATATAGGGGAAATGACACCATATATACAAATGCAACCCATCCCAAACATTTACGGCACGCAAAATGTTCAGTATCCAACTGCATTTGATGCAAATCAATCCATCTCAATGGTACCACAAAATTATGCGGCTCATAACAACTACGAACAGGGGATGTTTCTCACTCAACAACAAATGCAATGTACACCATTCACGATGTCAACACAGGCCATTCCCGATCAAAGCCACCAAAATAAAGTTCAGCAGAAGATAAATTATTATTATGATGCAGTAAAGCCAACTACAAGTAATCAGAACCAAATAAGAAACGTCTCACTGTCAGAAAATGAAAAAATGGAGCAACAAAATTCAGATAATGAAGTATTTCAACCAAATGAGTTCCAAAAAATTGAATATAAGAAACGGAGAAGAAATAGCAACAGCCCACAAATGAAAAAGAAATCCTTAAAGGTAAGTGAAGTTGAAAATTCTATTAGCAAACAAAATCGTTTTTCTTCACTATCAAATGAAGATGATACAGAGCAAAGAAATAATAACAAAAAGGAAATAGATAAAGTTCCTCCTTTTATACAATATGGAGTGTCAAATTTACCAGGTCTTCTAACATTAATTCGCTCATCTACGTCAGATTTTGCTTACAAATTGTTATCAGAAAACAAAATAAAAATCCAGACAACTACTATCGACAATTACAAAACAATCAAAAAGCTGCTGGATGACAATAAAATCGTCAGGCATACCTATAAACTACCAGAAGAAAAATCGTACAGAGTAGTTTTACGTAACATACACCACATCACAGACACAAAAGACATAACAGCAGCATTAGCAGAAGAAGGACATAAGGTAAAACAAATAATGAATGTCCATGACAAACAAACAAAATCACCCAAAAACTTGTTCTTTATTGACATTGAGAGAAATCGAAATAACGGTGATATCTTTAAAATCTCAAAACTGTTAAATGCAGTTGTTAGATTCGAAACACCCCACAAAAAGCAAACTATAGTGCAATGTAAACGATGCCAAAGTTATGGACACATAAGAAACCAATGCACTCAACAATTTCGCTGCGTGAAATGTGCTGAGTATCACGACTACCGTACCTGCAAAAAGAAAAAAGAGGATGGCAATCCAGCAAAATGTGCATTATGTGGAGGAGCACATCCTGCAAATTATAAAGGTTGTCAGGTATACCTTGAAATTTTAAATAGAAGATATCCCTCCAGTAATGGTGTGGCTGTACAAAATCAAGTGACAAGATCAAAAGTACAAGAAAAAGAATCACAAAACACTATAAGCAGCTCACACGCTCCAGCAGAGGTAAAAACATATGCGCAAGCAGCTTCAAATCAAAATCAAGTTCAAAATATAAACAGGGTAGAGTTATTACCGCAGTCAACAAACAATCAATTCACCACGTTCCTTCAACAGCAAAATAATTATCTCCTGCAACAAAACGTTCAACTTCAACAACAAATAGAAAAGCAACAGCAAGCAATCCTTGAACTAACCAAAGAAATAAGACATTTGAGAGATCTAGTACAGCAAAACACTAAATCCAACAATTAATGGCTCAAATATTTAAAATAGCTTTATGGAACGCCAATGGGGTCATAAATCGGAAGAATGAAATTGAGGCATTTTTAAAATTTCACAATCTAGATATAATTCTAATATCTGAATCTCACTTAACATCAGAAAATAGTTTTAGAATATCCAACTATTTAATGTACAATGCTGCCCATCCAGACGCAGCAAGAAGAGCCAGTGCTGGAGCAGCTATAATCATTAGAAAGGGTATAAAACACCATATTTTACACAAGATTGAACAACCAGATCTACAAGCAGTCTCCATTGAAATAGAAGATTGGATCGAACCAATCTCGATAGCTGCTGTATACTGCCCACCAAATTATAGAGCTAACAAAAATTCTTTAAGTAATCTCTTTAACCAACTTAATAACCGTTTCCTGGCAAGTGGAGACTATAACGCCAAACATACTAGTTGGGGTTCAAGACTGTGCGCTCCTGGAAGAGGCAGGGTACTACATCAAATCATATCAGAACAACACTTGGACCATTTGTCTACGTATCAGCCTACATACTGGCCATCAGACCCGCAAAAAGTTCCCGACTGTTTAGATTTCTTTGTTACAAAAGGGTTCTCAAGGGGATATCTAAGTATCGAATCAAATTTTGATATAGAGTCTGATCATACTCCTGTAGTAGCAACTGTACATTCAGGAATTAAAGAAAAAGAGCCTCTGCCCAAGTTGCACAATTACAAAACCAACTGGCAAGCTTTCAGAGAAAGGGTTGAAGCAAATATTGAACTAAGCGTATAACTAAAGTCACCAGAAGAACTAGAAAAAGAAATCCAAAATTACACAACAACGATTCAGGAAGCTGCATGGAAATCAACACCTCCACCAACAAAAGCAAAACAAAAAATTAATTGTCCAATAAATGTCAGAGAAAAAATAATTGAAAAAAGGTATCTGAGTATAACTTGAAAGCAAACTAGACATCCAGATGACAAGTTAAGGCTCAATAGAGCAGCACGACAATTGAAGGAACTACTAAAACAACTAAAAAATAACAGCGTTCAAGAATACCTAGAAAATTTAACGCCGTCAGATGCCAGCGATTATGCGCTATGGAAGGCTACAAAAAAATTAAAACAGCAACATCGTCATATCCCACCAATTAGAAAATCCAACGGAACATGGGCCAGAACAAACAATGAAAAGGCAGAAACTTTCGGCGAATACCTAGAAGAAGTTTTCAAACCTATACCAGCTGCTGCAACAAATAACGATCAAGAAATCTACAATTTCCTACAGAACCAAACCCCGACAGGAGAAAACACACTACACGCTTCACCCAAAGAAGTTCAAAACATAATCAACAATAATCTAATAAAAAAGAAGGCACCTGGCTATGACTTAATCACAGGTGAGGTAATTAAAAATCTACCTACCAAAGCAATTAAAATGCTAACTCAATTGTGTAATGCGGTACTAAGGCTAAAACACTTTCCAATGCAATGGAAAATTGCGGAAATTATCCTTATACAAAAATCAGGAAAACCTCCAAATGAGCCCACTTCATATCGGCCAATTAGTTTAATGCCAGTAATGTCTAAGATCATGGAAAAAATAATAGAAAAAAGACTTCTACAAATACTAACCGACAGAAATATGATACCCGACCACCAATTTGGCTTTAGGAAAGAGCATGGCACCGTTGAACAAGTTCACAGAGTGGTCAACGTTATAAATAAAACATTTGAAGAAAAAAGTTACTGTTCAGCAGCATTGCTCGATGTTAGCCAGGCTTTTGATAAAGTTTGGCATCAAGGACTGTTGTATAAACTGAAAAAGAACTTACCAGAGGAACTATATACACTCCTTAAGTCGTATTTATCAGAAAGATACTTTCGAGTGAAGTTTGAGTCAACCTATACAAAACTATATCCCATCAGATCAGGGGTACCGCAAGGAAGTGTTCTGGGACCACAACTGTATCTGATTTACACAGCCGACTTACCCACAAATCGTGATACAACGACCACCACCTTTGCAGACGATACTGCAATCCTAGCAGTACACAAAAATCCCGTCGAAGCTGCTGCAAAACTCCAGAGAGTATTAAATCAAATAAATACATGGGCACAAAATTGGAGAATTAAATTGAATGAACAAAAATCAAACCATATTGTTTTTACAAAATGTCACGGTGAATCACCTACAGTAACAATAAATAATAAGGTAATTCCCTCAGTTACCTCTGTAAAATATCTGGGCATGCACTTGGACAGGGGATTAACCTGGAGAACCCATATATGGAACAAACGGAAACAACTGGGCATAAAATTTAGTAAGCATTATTGGCTTCTAGGGCGTAAGTCTAAGCTCACGACAAGAAATAAACTGCTAGTCTACAACACAATATTCAAATCAGTCTGGGCATATGGTCTGCAGCTCTGGGGAACAGCATCCAAGTCGAATGTATCCATAATTGAGAGATTCCAGTCCAAGGTGTTACGTTCAATAATCGATGCTCCGTGGTTTGTTACTAACTGGGATATTTACAATGATCTGGAAACCAAAACCGTCAGTGAAGTGATAGTGGAGTTAAGTGCAAAATACATCGTACGTCTTGAAAGCCACGTGAATGTGCTTGCAATTAATTTGTTAGACAACAGTCAGAAAACAAAACGGTTAAAGAGACAGACACCATTAGATTTACCGCACAGACATTAATATTGTTACATTAGCTAAGTTAATATATGTAATACAGTAATTTAATATTATCTCTATAGAGATGTGTGGCGCTGGTCACAATCTCTTCATGTCATTATTTCTCAGATAAAATGTGCCTATTGTTATATGTTATAACAGATTGCCTAATAAACATTAAAATAAAAAAAAACTACACTTATAGCAGCAAATGAGCAAGAAATGTTTGATCTTCTGCGAAGAGTTGAGTACGAAAGCAATAGAGTTGGTCTGAAAATCAATAAAGCTAAGACAAAAATAATGGTGGTCGACAGATTTGACACTATTCAACTGACTAACATATTACAGGAATACCAGATAGTAAACACCTTTGTCTATCTCGGGTCTAGTATAACTAACGATGGTAACTGTGAAGCAGAAGTTCGGAGACGTATTGGTATGGCAAAAAATGCGATGAGTCGCCTAACTAAAGTTTGGAAAGACAGATCTATCTCTCAAAATATCAAGATGAGACTGGTGAATGCCCTTGTATTCTCAATATTTCTATACGGAGCAGAGACTTAAACTCTTCGCGCATGCGAGCGCCAAAAAATGTATGCCTTTGAGATGTGGTGCTATAGAAGAATGCTGCGCATACCTTGGAAAGCTCATAGGACAAACGTTTCCATTATAAACCAACTCAATATTAAAAAAAGGCTGTCCACAATATGTCTGCAACGAATTCTGCAATTCTTTGGTCACGTGGTTTCTCAGAGGTGACGACAGTTTGGAGAGATTAATTGTTTCTGGAAACGTTCCGGGGAGAAGATCAAGAGGACGATCACCAACTAGATGGTCTGACCAAATAAAGCATTCAGCTGGAAACTCATTCTGCGAAGCTCTTAGAGCAGCTGAAGATAGAGACCAATGGAGAAACATTGTTAGGAATATTGGAAGAAATCACGATCCTCAGTAATGGGGAAACGACAGGAGAGAGAGAAAATAGCATAAGGCATTTGATTTAAGATATCAATTTTTCCATCAGCTTTGCTTCTAATTATTCGTAGATGTTCTATTAGAGTAGAATGAAATCTCTCTATAGCTCCTTTAGATTGGGTACTGTTTGTAGTAACATAATGAGTTTTTACTTTATGTATGTCGAAAAATTCTTGTACAACAGAGTTTTTTAATTCTGTGCCTCGGTCCATAGATACAAGATCAGGAATTCCATGGTGTGTCATGAAGGTTAGAAAAGCTTTTACGATTTCAGTACTTGTCAATGCTGAAAGAGGGTATGCTTGACCGTATTTAGAAAATGTGTCTACTACAGTAAGAAACTTTTGGCCTTGACTTGAAAAAGTGTCTGCAAATATTAATTCGAATGGTTTTGAAGCTGTGGGAGTAATCATTAGTTTTTGATTTGGCGGATTACGATCATATTTATTTACTTGGCAAATATTACAATTATTTATAAAATCTGTTACATCTTGTTTTATTCCTGGCCAATAATAGGTTTTTCCTTCGTGAAATATCCTTATTTTTTCATGTTGTTCATCTTTGTCTACTATATCTTTTAAGACGCTGTTACATTTTATTAACTTGTAGGCATAAGTTTTAAAAGTGTTTTTTAATATTTCTGGTATAAAAGTCTTTGAAGTACACAGCGTATTTGTATTTTGGGTCAATGTCATTTTTAAATATATTTACAGTTTCTTCTACAATATTATTTTTTGAAATTTGGATAAAGTCTTTTTCTGTTAGGAAATATTTTTTCAATTTTTGGTTTGACGGCTGAGTGTAAAACGAAATCAATTACAAGTTGGTGATCAAAAACATTAAGATGCTTATCAGAAATGAGCATTCCTAGTATTGGATCTTCTAGACTAGTATGTACAGTTTCTCCATCATCGTCATCATCATCTTCTTCAACATCGTTGTCTTGGTTATTTCCTTGTTCTGTATTTTCTTCGTTAATGTTGTCGTCGACATTTACAGCCATCGAATTGATCATCATCGTCGTTTTTCGGAGTTTTATTAATTTCTTCCATATATTTTAAAAATTCATTACAATGAATCTCTATTCGAGATAGGGAGTCTGCATTTGCATTGCCACT
The DNA here is from genome assembly GCF_917563875.1 of Diabrotica virgifera virgifera. Lineage (NCBI taxonomy): Eukaryota > Metazoa > Arthropoda > Insecta > Coleoptera > Chrysomelidae > Diabrotica > Diabrotica virgifera. The sequence goes on from NC_065443.1 coordinate 172,343,620, forward strand.
TCCTTTCTAGTATTCAATTATGTAATCAAATTCCTCTAATTTTAAACGCCATCTCACTAATCGTGAATTCGGTTCTTTAAGAGACATAAGCCACTGTAAGGGTTTATGATCTGTAATAATTTTAAACTGTCTTCCATAAAGATAAAGTCTAAAATACTTAGTTGCCCATACTATCGCGAGAAGTTCTTTTTCTATAACACTGTAGTTTTGCTCGGACTCATTTAATGTTCTCGAGGAATAAGCTACTGGTTTATCTTGACCATTTACTAATTGAGATAATACAGCTCCTACTGCTACATGAATTGCATCTGTAGTTAAAATAAAATCTTTATCAAAATCTGGATATTGAAGTATATGTTCATTAATTAATAGATTTTTACAATATTCGAAACATTTTACAAATTCTGGAGTGTGTTCTATCTTAGTATCCTTTTTTAAGTATTTCGTTAACCGTTTAGTTAATCTGGCAAAATCTTTTATAAATCTCCTGTAATATCCTAGCAATCCTAAAAATCCTTTTATTTCGCGTGCAGTTTTTGGAATTGGGTATTTGACAATTGCATTAATTTTATCTGGGCTTGGCTTCACACCTTCTGTAGTTACAATGTGACCAAGATAGGCTACTTCCTCTCTGAGAAATTCACACTTATCTAGTTGTATTTTAAAATTATTTTCTTGCAAACGTTTAAAAACTTTGTCTAAATTTACAATATGCTCTTGAAGTGAGGTAGAAAAAATAATTATATCGTCTAAGTAAACAAGACAGATGTCATCTTGAAGGCCTCTCAGAATATCGTCCATAACTCTCTGAAAAGTTGCAGGAGCATTCTTGAGCCCAAATGGCATACGAACATATTCATAATGACCATTCTCAACATTGAATGCTGTCTTGGGAATATCGTCTGGATGCATCTCAATCTGGTGAAAGCCACTAGCTAGATCAAGTGTACTAAAATAATTGCATCTGCCTAATTTATCAAGTGTATCGATGATATTTGGTAACGGATATTTATCTGGAATTGTTTTTTCGTTTAGCTTCCTATAGTCTACAACAATATTCTCCATTTCTTTTTTCCTGACGCATCTGTTTTTTTTTTGGGACAACCCAAATGGGACTACTGTACGCTGAATTGCTGGGTCTAATGATTCCTTGTTTCAACATTTTGTTTATTTGACTATTTACTTCTGGTTTATGAACAAAAGGATATCTATACGACTTACTATAAATAGGTAGTTCATCCTTAGTTTTAATAAAATGTTTAACTCTATTGGTAAATGGGGTTTATCTTCGCTATGAAAAAGATTAGAGTATTTATTGCAAATTCTTAGAATATTTTGTTTTTCTTCAGAGTTCATATGAGAGGTACGGATTAAATCTTCGATATTAATATTTTCTGTTTCATCGGCAGGCACTATGTCTGCATGGAATAATTCATGACAATTTTCGTCAAAAGGAACAGTATCGATTGGAGCATCTAATGTGACAAAAATTTCATCTTGGGTTCGGTTAAAGATTTCTACTAGGGCAAAACCGTCTATTGCATTCGAAAGACATGCAGGGATTATACATTTTTGGATTGTTTGGTCAGGGATAAATATACATCCTGATTTTTGGGAAACTGGAATTTTGGCTACACTACAAGATAAGGGGTCCAATTTTTGTTTGAAGATTATCTTTAGATCAGATTTATAGTATGTTATCGGGATACTGGAATATGGAGTAGTTAATTGGGAATTTACGAAATCCAACTTAGCGTTTGGATATTTTTTATTATCTAGTCCTAAAAGACCATCGAAACTTCTATGAAAATCAAAAAGGTGGAATTTAATCTTAACTTCCTGATGGAATTCTGAAAAGATGGGGATTTCTGCACAAAAGTCCTTTTTTGTACTTTGAAATACTGCAGAGACAACAAAGGGTTCGTAACAGATAAAATTTTTATAAAAAAAGTTAGCTTTTTCTGGATTTAAGAAAGATTTAGAGGAACCGGTATCTACCAGTAATTTTAATGGAGGTTCGTGAATTTGGATATAGGGCAGTTCTCTTTTATTTGTGGAAAAATTTAATTCTATTAAGTCTGTTGGTTTTGAAAGAGGCTGTCTTGAAAATTTTGATTATGCTCTTCGTTAGCATTATCATAAGATTCTTGATCAGGGGTATTTTGATCAATATTAATGGATTCGTACTCGGTATTATACAGTTCTTCGAATGTAAAGTTTTGATTTGGATTTCTGGGGTTGTGGAAATTATTTCTGAATCCTGGCTTACTATTTCTAGTATTCGTACTCATAGGAGTAGACGTATTTGGGGCAAAATTGGGGTTTGGTCGCCAAATATTATTTTGAGCTGGCTTGTTAAAGGTTTGGAAATTATTTTTGAATTGGGGAGTACTATTTCTAGTAGATGTACTCATTGGAGTGGGTCGGTTCGGAACAAAATTTGGGTTTGGTCGCCAAACATTTTGAGCTGGCCTATTAGAATTATTTTGGAAATTAGACTGATACTTTTGGGGATTGTTCCTTTGATACTGATTTGATTGCGAAGGTTGAAAATGTCTATCATTGCGAGGATCTGTTTGAGAATTTGGATAAAAGTTATAGTTTGCGTTTCTAGATCTGTTACTATTATTATTATTGAAATTTTGACCCTTTTGGTAATATTTAATGTTATCTTCTTCTTTAATGAATTGAACAGCCTGTTCAATAGATTTCGGTCTCATTGCCCTAATTATGGGCCCTAAAGGTTCTCTTAAACCCGCTAAGAACGTTTTTAGTGCTTGTTTATTAAAAAATTCTCTTTTACATGTGCGCTCCTGAACAAGATGGTGTAAATTAATATAATTACATATGGAACTTAATAAATCGAGCACCTTTTCATGAAACTGATACGGTTATTCGTTTGGTTTTTGTTTTAAATTAACAAGATCTTGATTAAGGCAATGTTCATCTCTTTGGTCGGCAAAATTTAAAATTAATGTATTTTTTATACCATTCAAATCAGTATAGCCGCTAATAGCAATAATTTCGGGCATAGGTAAATTGAGTCCCATATACCTGAATTAAGAAGGGTCAAAATATTTAGATGGTCGAATTGAGTCCCGGGCATCGTAATCCTTCTAATTACCTTTTAATAGCTTTCTAATTTGTAAGTACTTTCTAATTTGTACTTAAACATATTTAGAAATATTGTTATTACCTGGAATAACAATAGAGGAATGAAATGATTTTATTGGTTATGCATTTATGGTAATCAAATATAAAAAAGCAATATCCTACAAAATATTTAGTATGGTGCGATCTATCTGTATACGATACGGTGTTAAGTTGATTGCCAAAATGAGTTCAGTGAAAATTGTTCTTAGTGAAAAAGGAAAACAATTGATTGTGTTAAATGGCTTCAAATATCGTTTTCACAAATCTTTAAAGAATAACGACAAGCGTTGGATGTGTTGTGCGCAGACGAGAGAAAAATGTAAAGCATTTTTAAAAACCCAAGGTGACAACGTAGTGACGGAAATTCGGGATGAACACAACCATAGCGAATTAAACGAAGATGCACTTAACCGTCAAATGTTAAGCAACTCCTTAAAACGAAAGGCCGTAGAAGACATCGGTGAAAGACCTATGAAAATTTTGCAAAAGGAATTACGAAATGGAGATATTAGTACCTTGACTACCAAAGACGTGGCATTGGTTCGAAAAAATTTGTATAATGCCCGACGATCTCTTCTGCCTAAATTACCAAAAAGTATGGAGGAAACTCATGATATATTGAAAACATTTCCAGTGAAAACCAACAAAAACGAGGATTTTCTAATGGTGAACGACATAGAAAATCAAATTATTATGTTTTCCTGTAGCAGCAATTTAGAATTTTTAGCAGATTTGGACACCATTTATACAGTTGAGTCCGCGAGTCTTTACCCGTGCGTGATTAATACCTGGCGAGATAAAACACATACTTTTTATCTAGCATCATTTTCTTCCACGCATGAAACTCATGACAAACCAGCTGCCGTTTGTTATTAAGTAAAAACACATGTTATTTTTATGAACCATCTAGACTCAGTGCATTGAAAAGAGATAGGTACAAAAAAAGACGATTGGGTATGTTTTCATATTTTAAGCATAATTTGTTTGACGTTTCTGCTTTGTTTACTTTTGTGGCTGTCAGTCAGTTGAATTTTTTGCGGGTTTTGTCGAATTTTTGCGTTTTGAAGTTTCTTTATATTACACAAACAGTTGTATTCAAAACTAATTTTATATTGGGCTTTGAAATTTTAAGGTAAATAATTATATTTTGGCAATTAATATTTAAAACATACAAAGCTAACGTCATTCACACAGTAAAGAAATGATTGCGTTTAGATTTCCATCAAAGTAAATAAAATAACAAAAATAAAATACGTTATTGAATTTTTTTATAAATTGTTTATTTATTTATTAATCAATAATAATAAAAGAATTTATTAAGCTACTTCAAATGTAGCTGTAACTCTGCACAAAAATTTTGAAGCAAAACTTACATTTGACATTGTATATATTTGATAACGTCAAATTTTACAATAAAACCCGTAATCGGAACAGTAGCCACTTTCTCTCAGTTGTTGTTGCGTGAAATAGATTTCCGACTTATTTCGTATGCTTTAAATGATGACGCACGTGTAAAGACTCGCGGATTCAACTGTATAGATGGAACTTTTGAATATTGCCCAAAGTTTTTTAAGCAAATGTTCTCCATCCATGGTCTAAAAGAAGATCATTATATACCTTTGGTTTTCTTCTTATTGCCAAATAAACAAAAACATACATATACACTGGCACTTAAATACCTAACAGAACAAGTTGAGAAATGCAATAAAAAACTCGCTTTAAGAACGGTATTTGCAGATTTTGAAGAAGCAATTCAGTCAAGTGTCACTGAAGTTTGGACTAATGTTTCATTGAAGGACTGCCGATTCCATTTAGGACAATCCTGGTAAGTAGTCATATTTGTATCCTTTTTTGAATGATGATGATGTGTATACAGGGTGCGCCAAACCTCTGGTTTTCTTTCGATTACGGCTAAATTATGGGATATACAAAAAAATGTTTTTAACAAAATTAATGTATATCGAAGCCGTCTATAATTTAAAATTATTTTCGATTATACAGGGTGAGTCAGAACGACGTTACAAACCAAAGTTGTGTTTTTTAAATGGAACACCCTATATATTAAATCATTTTTGAATATATTTTTTAAAAATATTAAGAATTTATATAACGTATTATAGGCCTAAAGTTAACAATTTTCGAAATATTTACACTTTTATTGAGAAAAATGGTAATATTCAAAGGGCTGTGAATTAGGCTTTCAAGGTAATAAAAATTTAACTGATATGTCAAAGTTTTTTTAGTATACTGTTATTTTTAAATAAATTATAAATTAACATATTTGACATATAGCCATAAAATATACAGTGTGATCACTATTTGCAAATACAAAATTTTCTCATTTTTTTAAATAGGACACCCTGTATATTGGTATTGACTTTTGTAGTAAATATTACAACCTTTCTTTTGGTATGAGGTTGTATGTACAGCTGGTTCCAAAAAAAACTGATACGACTCTTAAAGCGTATTTTGTAGAAAATTGAGCAGTATACTCTCTTCTACTTCTTCTTTTGTTTTTGACCTCGCTGCAAGGCAATTACCAGCACGATTTATAGCCGATCTTGATGTAGTCTGGCTCTAAGCCATATTAAAATCGCTGACTATGTTCTTGTAAAAAGCTTTTGATGAGGTGTGATATAATGAATATGAGTTTAATTATATTTAATTTATTATAGTTTGAAGGATAAATACTTATTATTTACATACTGTCTATGTCACTGCCGAATCTTAAAATTTGTCAGATAACTTCAACCTCAAAAAATGGCTGTTTGTTTGTTTATTTTATTATTTGTCTGTCATAATAAATATAATATAATGTCAGACCAATCATACACTGCTCAAAATGATCAAATCTTACTAAGAGTCGTATCAGTTTTTTTAGGAACCAGCTGTACCTAGCATGTTTCGTTTTGTAGATATTAAAAAAAACTATAGATTTTAGGTTTTTGCGGATTTTTTATTAAAAAAATTTTTTGCAAAAAAAATAATTATAATCTGGTTTTAGAAACATACATCAAAATATCAAATATGAAAATAAAAACGTAATTAAAGATTAAAATAAATCGTATAGTAGTACAATTCAATTGAATTTAATAATTTAAAATTATTTTACAAAAAATATTTTACCGTCTAATGAATGCATAAATTAGTTACTAAATTAAATAAACAACCAAATTTGATATCTACCCTAGTAATTTTTCTACCACAGCAACTTTCCTGTACCAAATTAATTGTTAGGTATATTGTATTTACGAGTAAGATCAGTTAAACTTTCAATTTACCTTTTAAATTTACTTACATCTTAAGAACATAATTATAAAGTATGCTTTGAAACAAATGAATGTTAAATGTATTAGGCAAATTATTTATTAATATAAATAGTATTAACTGGTGTCACAAAAACTGATAATACTTTTCTAGTTAAAATTCTTGTAACAATTTTTTATATCTTAAATTTTAATTTTTCAACCGAACAATTGATGGATATGACATTTGTTTTGGGCGAAACCATTCGAAATTATTACCGGCTTTTGTGACACGAGTAGGTACATAGACACTATTTACTTCGTAATATACTTCTATAACGTTCATTTGTTTCAAAGCATACTTTATACGTTCTCACGATGTAGGTAAATTAAAAAGTTATTAACTGATCTTACTCGTAAATACAATTTAACTAACAAAATTGGGTACAATAAAGTTAATAGGGTAGAAAAGTTATTAAATTCAATTAAGTTGCACTTGCATACGTTTTATTTTAATCTTTAATTACGTTTTTATTTTCATCTTTGATATTTTAGTGTATGTTTTTACGCGAAACGTAAAATCTATACCTAGTTCTTTTTTAAATATTTACAAAACCAAACATGTTATGTACTGTTATGATCTGCTTTCTATTACTTTTATATTAATTATTATTTATTTGATCAATTATTTAATTAACGCAAATCATACATAAAAATATTAAGAAAAAATCTCAGGGTGCCTTTTGTCAAAAGAAATTTAATTAAATTCTCTTAGGTTATACTTATCCTTTCTCGTGGTTTCAGTATCTCTTAGTTGATCCTTATCAGGATAAAATAGGAAAAGGAAATAAATAGAAAAATCATAAATAAACACATACAAATACCTTTATTATCAAAAGCAATGCTCTATAAATTTATCAATTAAATCCTGTGGGCATAACTGTCCAAAAGAAACTTTTACCATATAAATTAATCTAATTCAAACAAATATTTATCGCTTTGTTCTTGATACCCTTAATAAAAAACAAGCTAAAAACAAACAAATTTGGTATTCGCAAATTACTTATACTTCCTATTAAATTTTGAAATGTTGGAATCTTAAATGCATATGCTTTTACGTAAAAAAATTTAACTTCTGATTAGAAAGAAAATCTATCACATAGGTTATTGACTGACCTTTTTGATTCACACACAATGATGTCTCCTCTTGACCCAAACAGCTCCTCCTTGTTGATTATGTTAGGCTACCAATCAAAGCCCTCTCCGTTCTCAGCAAACAATCCAGCAGGATACCAGCAACTATTTCTCCAAAACACAAGCCAGGCCTCTTTTTGCCAGTACTCGTTCAATAAACTCCAAAACTCTCTCCTCTCTTTCTCTCAACAATAATCTCCTGAGACCCAAGTATCTTTTTTACTTGGTGTCACAAATAATTTTAATAACGATAATTCTTGTAACTTACTCTCTTGGACTTTACAGAATCAAAGAGGTATTTCTTCTCGATTTGATTTGTCTCTCGTTCCACTTTTCAGCTACTCTCACTATTAAAACAACCACTAGTACTTGCTTCTGAACTACTCACGAAAACTTTTGACTGCTCTTCTCGAATGCCGGTAACACAATAACCTTTTCTTTTCCAAACTGTCTCAACATACAAACAAAACTTTCCCCATTCCAAATTGCCAAACCAATCAGAGACATTTCTTCTTCCCCATTCTTTTTTTCATTCGAAACACCCACTCATACTTTCAAAAACATTCCTACCATCATAATAATTACTTTCGGGAAATTCTACAAAATTTACTCGGGGTTAAACAAAAAGAGATTAAAATTCCAAACTTTCTTTACCTTAATTTTCTAAGAACTAATTACCTATGGCTTCTACCTTTCCCGTAATAAACAATCGGTTTAAAATAATAATCCTAAATAACTTTCACTTCACTTTTATTTACAAATGTCTTTAAGTCTTCAGGGAAAAGCTCATCAAGGAGAAACCTACTACGTGAAAGCTAACTTCTAATAAATAATTACAAATCAATATACAGGGTGTATCAAATTTATGTGCCCGCGTTATATAAAAAAAAATAAAAATTTTATTCTATCTTTGATTGATAAATTGATACACAATAGTACATACCACCTTATACCAAAATAAAGGTTGTAATATTTACTACCAAATGCAATACTAATATATTCCATTAAAAAAAATGAGAAAATTTTGAATTTGCAAATAGTGATCACACTGTATATTTTATGGCTATAAGTAAAAGATATTAAATTATTTACAAATGACACTATATTATAATAGCTATTTGTATAACAAGGGAGGAAAGTGTAACTTTTCCTCCCGATAATGAAGTTTACTGCCCGACGCGTAGCGGAGGGCAGTAATCATTCAAGGGAGAAAAAGGCACTTTACTCCCATGTTATACATATGGGTTTTCCACCTTCCTCAAATAACAAGTCATTTTTTCACTTTACTTAATTTATTTATGTAACTAACCAACAAAATTTATTAGAACTAAAACAACAAGTAGGTACAATATAACTGTCAACTGTCAAATATAAGTCAAATTATTAATGTAAACATTGTTAAATCAAAATAACAATTTACTGTTTTTTACCATTCTGCAAAATACAAGATGTTTTATAAAGAAACGTTAAAATGTATAGATACTCCGTAATAGAAAATAGATATTATACAGGCCGTCAATAAGTTATATTTCATGAATGAAGTACCATGACGTCACTTTTACTTTTCCTCCCTAGGGAGGAAAAATATTTTCCTCCCTAGGGAGGAAAAGTACAACTTTGCTCCCTACAATCAGGTCCGGAAAAGTATACTTTCGGTAGAGGTAGGTGGAAAAATCTTTGGCCTACTACTTAAATTTTTATTACCTTGGAAACATAATCCACAGCCCTATAAATATTACCATTTTTCTCAATAAAAATGTAAATATTTCGAAAATTATCAACTTTAGGCCTATAAAACCTTTTACAAATTTTTCATATTTTTAAAAACTATATTCAAAAATGATTTAATATATGGGGTGTTCCATTTAAAAAAATACAACTTTGGTTCATACCGTCGTTCTGACTCACCCTGTATAATCAAAAATAATTTTAAATTATAGACGGTTTTGATATACATTAGTTTTGTTAAAAACATTTTTTTGTATATCCCATAGTTTAGCCGTAATCAAAGAAAACCGGAGGTTTGGCGCACCCTGTATATGTATGTGTGCTTTTTGTTTTTTGGTTTTTTTTTTGTACTGATTTCCCATATGCCACGCTGTTGTAATTTTCCTGGTCCTGATAAGTAGTCATATTTGACATATTTGAATCTTTTTTTTGATGATGATGATGATGACGATGATGTGTATGTAAACTTTTTGTTTTTTGGTGTTTTTTACTGATTTCCCATATGCCACGTTGTTGTAATTTTCCTGGTCCTGATAAGTAGTCATATTTAACATACGAGTATTTGAATTTTATTTTTGATGATGATGATGATGTGTATATATGCTTTTTGTTTTCCGGTGTTTTTTACTTATTTTCCATATGTCATACTGTTGTAATTCTAATGATGTTTTTTTCTTTTTTCAGGTGGCGCAAAATTCAGGCACTAGGTTGAACATCCTTATACAAAGACAAAGAGAGTGATGTAGGAAAATATTTAACATACTGCTTTGGAATGCCATTTCTCAACCCAGAAGATGTAGGAGATTGTTTTGTTGAAGCTTTATCATCAATACAACCACAAAATTATAGAATAGTACAATTTGCGGACTATCTGGTCGATAATTATGTCTCAGAATCGGCTAAGTTTCCGCCAGAAATATGGGCGGAGATGTCAAGCAGTTTACAACGGACGACGAACGCATGTGAGAGTTTTCATTCCAGGTTTAACTCGTCATTTTATTTTGCTCATCCTCATATTTTTTAATTTTTAACAGTTTTAATAGATTTTCAAAGTAAAACGTATGTTAAAATTAGAAGTGTACAAAAAAAAGTAAAAAAAAATTATTCTGCACAAACCCTTACGTCAAAAAAATTTGTAGATGAACAAATTTTAAAATTAAATAATAGATTAATATCAAAATTTGATTACCTCAAAAGTGTAGGTGAAAAAATTAGAATAGTTAAATAAATGAATTAGCATGTAATTCTAGCTTATATTGCTTTTTGTAAATATTGTATTTATACATTTTTGTAATAAAATTATATGCTCTAAAATAAATTATTGTTTTCTAATTCCTAGAAATCATTACGTACACCGAATAAGCCCCAGGTAGACACGGGACTCAATTTACCCATCTTCGGGACTCAACTCGGCTATTAGAAATACGGATTATAAATTCTGGGACTCAACTAGGTTACTCCGATAATTTCTTCAGCTCTTCCTTCTAACTTATTTAAAATTCCGTTCAATTTTGAAAACTACTAGGGTTATTTGTATCAAAATAATTGTATATAATTGATTCAGTTGCATTTATGAATCTGTAGAGTTTATTTATATTGCCATCAAAACGAGGAATAATCGCCAAATTGGCGATATCTAACTTAGGTACAATAATAGTAGTATTTGACGTACTTGGTGAAGTCATCTTATCTTTATTTATTACTTTTCTTTCCTATATACTAATCTATCAAAAAAAATAAAATAATAACGAATACGTACACTTGACTATTATTTTCGCAGAAGGATTCAATAGACAAGAGGAGTCTGATAAAAATGAACAAAAATTTTTAGCTTACCACATTTATGCACTTCTGCTTGTTCCTGGAATTCTGGATGTCCGGATGGAGCCCAAAACCACTGACAGTTTAAAAGTTTATGAAAAACGGAAACCCGGTTCTTTTTTCGTTTAAGAGTTAAAACCCACGAATATCCTCAATGGAATTCGACGAAAAATCCTACTGACTGCGCCACTAATAGTTTCTGCCTTTTCGGAACGATTTTTCAAACAATTTTTAAAAATACAAGTGCGAGAAATTGACTTTATTGCGATCTAATAGTTACAATATTCTGCCTTTTCGGAACGATTTTTCAAACAATTTTTAAAAATACAAGTGCGAGAAATTGACTTTATTGCGATCTAATAGTTACAATGTAAAAAATGCGACTTTACTCTACAAAGAAATATATCAGACTGAATTATAATCAATGAAATGAACTACATTACACATTTGAAAAATAAGCAATAATACACAAGTTGCAGTTTGAAAATAAGGTCGACCATAGTTCAGGCGCTGACACATCGGTTTTAGTGTATTGGCCTATACGGAGTCAATGGCTATAACTGGGGTAAACTGGTTAATTCTTTGCGGAAAAGTGCGAATTTTTCAATAGTGAAAAAAGGAGAAAAATACGGGGCCGCGCAGTACCGTACTAACAATTTCCGAAGTTGCCGGTAGTGCGTAAAACTTTAAAACCAATTGTCAAATCTAGAGTGTAGAATTGGAGCAATAACTGACGGATGCTAGAGGTGGTGCCTCATCGCAGGGGACTTCAATCGATGCGTGTACTTACTGAGACTTCGGAAGCAGTAGCCATAAGGTAATGACTTTTTTCTTATTTTCTTAGTAGGACATTAGAACACTATAGCCGGTTCAGTACAATGGTAGCAGCGGTGGTGGGATAGATTAGTTGTCGTGGACATTGGGCTGTCTACTCGGGGTGTAAGTGTGAAGAGAACCAAGCGAAAGGCACGGTGCCGACGGTTGTAAGACTGTGGTTTTGTTTTGCCTCTTAATAAACCATGGCGGAAGTTGGTGACGAGGTAGATAGATTGAAACAAGAGTTAGAAAAGGCGACAGAGGAAGTATGCAAGTTGCAAGGTGAGAGACAGAGGGTCGCACAAAACGAACTGAACTATTTGAGGAAGGAGATGGAAGAACTGAGAATGGCCGAAAGTAGGAGGGTGGAAATGATAGGTGCCAGAGAGGTGAAAGAATGGTGTGGTAGCGAAGGAGAGATGAGTGTAGAGGAGTTTGTTGAGACAGTAGAGATGTTGCAGCAAATTAATGGGTGGACTGAGCAGAACACAGCTGATTTGGTGAGACGAAGGATGATTGGAAAGGCGGCAGAATTTTTGGGAAATGCGACGAGTCAGAAGAAAGAGGGATGGACATGGAAGGAGATAAAAGGGCTGCTATTGCAGCAGTTTGGAATGAAGAAAGACAGAGTGAACGAAATGGCGAAACTAATGAACATCCGACGGAAGGAGGGGGAAAATTATCGGAGATTCGCTGATAGGTGTAGAACGGCGGCGCGCTATGTTGTAAAAGAATATGAGAAAGAAGAGGAAAAGCGAGTAGCGAATGAGATTCGAGAGGAGATGATCTTGGGAGTATTCATGGAGGGTTTAACTAGCGAGGTGCGACGTGTGGTGAAGGCTAGGAAGGGAGTAAATACCCTGACGGCGGTATTGGATATGTTGAAGGACATAGGGGAGGAAGGTGACCGGAAAAGAGTAAGGAAGGTTAGGAAGGAACTAGAGGAAGAAGAAGCAAACAGCAGCGGTTCTGAGAAGAGCTATGCGACGGTAGTAAGCAATAGTAGCGAGCGAAGAGGACTTCGGCGGATCGAAGGTGACAAGAAGGAAATACTTGTAAAGATAGATCGTGCAGAGGTTATAGTAGCAGCCGGGAGTAAATGGCATGATAGGGTGAGTCCGGCTGGAGAAGTGCAAGGAGAGCGGCAGAGGTCACTGCGCAGGGTACCGTACACCCCATGTAGGAGGTGTGGACAGGTTGGTCACTGGACACGTGAGTGCACGATACAACCGAGCAACGAAGAATGTTTTCAGTGTGGGCGACCGGGGCACTTTATAAACACATGCCCACAGACAATATGCAATAATTGTGGATATGGCGGTCACGTCTGGAGACAGTGCCAAAATATTGGAACATCCGCGAGGAGGGGTCCAATTTCGCGGCGACAGCGGCGATGGGAATCAGAAAAGTCAGACAGGGAGGTGGAGAAATATGCGAGCGTAGCTGGAAGACGGGCAGAAAGTCGTAGCGTTTCCCCAAACTAGATGGCCCTCCAGGTTACCCTAGCTTGGAGATGGCCCAGAAAACTGGAGGGGGATATATTGGGAAAGCGACCGTAACCGCAGGGGGAGTAACATCCTTGATAATTACCGCCGATTTTCAAGGGGTTAATAGAAAAGTTTTAGTGGATACGGGAGCCGATGTAACCTTACTACGAGAAGCTGTGGAGGGTGTACCAGTTAACACCGGCCGAAGCGAGACCATTACGGGGGTGACGGGGGTATGTCAGCGCATCCAGGGTAAGCAGAAGGTCGGTGATACCGCAGCCATACATGAGGTATGGATAGTCGATGTGGACTGTGGAGCTGAAGGTATATTGGGACTAGATCTGATGAAACGACTTGGACTGGTAATCGACGTTAATAGAAATGAATTGCGGATAAAGGAGGCCATGATACCTGTTATACGGAAAGTCACTCACGAGATACTGGCAGGTAAAAGGAGAAAAGTAACATTTGATTTACAGCGAAACGAAATCAAGGAGTACCATGTGGAGACAACAATGAAAAAGCTAGGAAATGACGGTAGGGGGGTTAACCGTAAGGAAACTTCTGCTCGACGAACATTAGTGATCGCAGCGGATAGTCATGGACGCTTCCTGAAACCACTTCTTCAGTGATGGATTGGAGATGAATGGGAAATCGAGGAAATGGTGTGGCCAGGTCATGGTACCGTAGACATTATTAATGGGATACAGCAACAGACGAGTACACTTGGAACTAATGATTGTCTTGTTTTGCTAACGGGCACCACCGATATTCGGCGGAAACAACAAGAGCAAGCAAATGATGCAAGAGCGAGGTTATTTGTGAAGACAGAAAAACCTAAGATTATTCTCTGTAATCTACCAAAACGATTCGACGTAGTATCAGGTTCTACTGTTGTAGAAGACATCCGTCAACATAATTTGGACTTGTTAATGGCGATGCAGATAAATATGAATGTAGATCTGGTCGATATATACAGCGGCACAAGGAGAAGCGATTATACCAAGCAGGGATTCCATTTTAACCTGAAGGGGAAGGTTAAGTTAGCAGAAAGGATTCGAGAGGTCTTGCAACCCGACAAGAGATGCTGTGAGACGCAAGCGTTGACAGAATATGTAATGCGTGATAAATATTGGGAAGTAATCAAAGGAGTGATAGAAGGAAATGAACAGCAGCGTAAAGCGAGCAAACGCAAGACGAATAGGGAACGAAAGAAGACGATAAAGCGTGCAGCTGATGAAAGTGGGATACGTGGTGGAATAGAATTTAAGAATCGCTTTCAGTTATTGGAGGCAGAGGTTGAAAATGTCCCCATTATTTCGCACCAAAGCAAAGAGCATAGAGAAAGCCAAAAGAAACATGTCGAGTTTGTACGGGATTATTTAAAAAAAAACAAGTTTTCACCAAAACCACGAGCATAGAAAAAACCAAAAGAAACATGTCGCGTTTGTACGAGAATATTTCAAAGGAACGAGAGAAAATGAAAGGGACAAGGGGGACGAATTTCTGTGTTTGCAGAGGACTCAAATTCAGGGAGATCATATGGATGAAGGAGAGTATTTTAAAGTAATAGATGGCGAGATTCAGCGGGCACCAAAGGATCGGCGGATAAGAGCAATTTGCGGCGGAGTTTGTCAGAAAAATTGGGAACAAGCTGAAGTGGTACTAAAAAGTAGGGCCCACCTGCCAGCCTGGAGCGAAACTATACTAAAAGCCAAAATTAGAGGATCGAACCAACCAGAGGAAATAATTGTCGAGCAGTTTGGACACCTTCCATCAGGTGTTAGAGTGAATCGAGTGATGGTAACGCGAATGGGAGATAATGTATGGGTGAAGTTCATAAATTGTAACCAGGAACCCGTGGAGCTAAGTTCGGGAAGAGTCGTAGGAAAGACTGCGATAATCTCTCGAGATAATACCAGGATGGTGAGACAGGCGAGAGCGGAATCTGAAGGGTCCGACTTCATAGAGGAAATTCACGAGAAGTTGGCTCATTTGTCAGTTGGACAGGGAAAAAATATAGGGGAGATATTGCTTGAATACCGCGATGTGATGGATGCAAAAACGGAGGCGGAATTCTCCTGTACCAATCAGGTGCAGCATAAGATCATCACGGGGGATGCTGCCCCGATAGCTAAATCAGCTTATAGAGTGCCTTTCCGCTTGCAGGACGAGATGAGACGGCAAATACAGGATCTTCTGAACAAGGGTATAATTGCACCTTCGACTTCACCATGGGCAGCGCCAGTGGTATTAGTAAAGAAAAAGGCTCTGGAGGGGGAGGAGGCAAAGTACAGGTTTTGTACTGATTTTAGGGGATTGAACGCGGTGACAAGGGCGGACACATATCCCCTTTGCAACATAAATGAAACATTGGGTCGATTGGGAAAATGCAAGTGGTACACGACCATTGACTTAGCCAGCGTGTACCATCAGATTGAGATCAGACCAGAGGACCGAGAGAAGACTGGATTCAATACGATTGATGGACACTATGAATATAACCGGATGGCGTTTGGACTGTCAGGGGCACCAGCGACGTTCCAGAGATTCGTTGACGCGGTACTAATGGGAATAAAGGGGACGGAGTGCTATGTTTACTTGGACGACGTAGTGATCTTTGCAGGGGATGAGACGGAACACAATAGGCGGTTGCGAAATGTTCTACAGCGACTACGTGAAGCCGGTGTTAAAGCAAACCTTAAGAAATGTCAGTTCATGATGAGTGAACTAATATATTTGGGTCATCTAGTCACCAGCGCAGGTGTAAAACCTGACCCACAGAAGGTTGTAGCAATACGCACATATCCGCGGCCGAAGACTGTGCGGGAAGTACGCGCCTTTCTGGGGTTGACAAGATATTATCGGCGATTCATAAAAGGGTATGCGGAGATAGCTAAGCCTCTAACGGAACTAATAAGAGTGGAAACTACGTTTGAGTGGACCCCAACTAGAGTGGAAGCGTTCGACCGACTAAGAGAGAGTTTGTCGAAACACCCCGTATTGCGCTACCCGGATTTTGAACTGCCATTCATCCTAGCGACTGATGCGTGGGACTAGCTTTGGGTGCGGTTTTGTCACAGCGACTCGGAGGGGAAGAGCATCCGACAGCCTAAGCTTCAAGGCAACTAAACACGGCGGAAAGAAACTACTCGGCAACGGAGAAGGAACTTTTAGCGATGGTTTGGGGAATCGGTCAGTTTAGGTGCTACTTATACGGGCGGAGGTTTAGCGTAATCACCGATCATGCGCCGTTGCGTTGGACGTTGCAGGTGAAAGATCCGTCGTCTAGACTAGCGAGATGACAAATGAAACTGGCCGAGTACGAGTATGAGGTAGTGTATAAGACGGGAAAGAGACACGAAAACGCGGACGATTTAAGTAGAGCCGCATCAAATGTTAGGCGCGATGAAGATTACTCGATAGATCGGGAGTGGATCAAAAGAACTCAAGATTCCGATAACGAGTGCCAGCGTTATGTCAACAGTGGGAGCGAGGAATATCGAATGGATTTGGACGGCGTACTATACAAAGTGACGGACGGTAGGTGGCGAGTCGTAGTACCCGTGGAAATGAGAAATCGGGTGTTGAAGCGGACACATGATGAACCAAGTGCGGGACATTGTGGGGTACAGCGGTCACTTCAGCGGGCGGAGTCGCAGTTTGATTGGGAAACCATGCAACAGGACGTAAGGAAGCATGTTGAGGACTGTAGAGAATGTGGACGGACGAAAAGTGTAAATAGGGTGCCCATTTGTGAACCATACCATACGTCTAGACCTCTCGAAATGGTAGGAATTAATATAGTCGGTCCTTTGCCACAAACGCGGAGAGGTAATAAATATCTCTTGACGTACGTAGACCACTTTACGCGATATGCTGAGGCGATACCCATAAAAGACTTATCGGCCGAAACTGTGGCGCGTGTTTTTGTGAACGAGGTCGTCCTTCGGCATGGAGCGCCGGAGCGGTTACTAACGGATCAAGGGACAAATTTTGTTTCGGCGCTAATGAAAGAAGTTTGTAGACTATTAGCCCAGTAAATGAACGGGAAATTCGGCGATACCGTGTAATTTTCAGGGGCAACTCCGAATTGCATGAAAATTTGGATTTAGGTTCTACTTACCCTCCACTTCAAAGTTGAAATTGTGCCGTTGAGTGCTTTTATTTGGGGGGTGACAGTCACCCCTTCTCGGGGGTGAAAAAACAAACGTACAAGATAAGACTGAAAATGGATAAATTGACTGATTTTAAGCAACTTTTGTTTTATAGAGTTTTTTACGTAAGTCAATAC
The DNA here is from genome assembly GCF_917563875.1 of Diabrotica virgifera virgifera. Lineage (NCBI taxonomy): Eukaryota > Metazoa > Arthropoda > Insecta > Coleoptera > Chrysomelidae > Diabrotica > Diabrotica virgifera. Next base: position 172,361,358 of record NC_065443.1, read on the forward strand.
TTTTCGAGTTATTTGCCATTGAAAATGTTGATTTTTCGACAAAAAAAAAACTACGTTTTCAGACGGTTTTTCGTAAATAACTCAAAAAATAAATATTATATCGAAAAAAATATCCTTAGTAAAAGTGTAGCCTATAAGAAACCCAGAAAAATGGTGTATGAGTAAAGTCTATCAATCAAATAAAAACAAAGTTGCAGCTCATGAAAAATACGTTCTTATTCGTCTAATTCCAAATCGAATATTTCAAGGTGAAATCACCGAAAAATTAAGCACTTTTCGGGAAAACCCATTAAAACTTTATTAAAGTGTTCATAAAAAGCTTTGTTTTAATTGTTAACAAAAGTTTTAGCATTAAAAATAAGCGAGTTACGCTCAAAATAAAGTTGGCCCTCTTTTTTTTGTAAAAAATCATGAAAATCTCGCCGTGTTTAGCTCCCCAAATGAAATTAATCGCTACCGCTTTACAAACAATTTACTTACCTATCTATTCTTTATATGATCTATCAGTCTCACCGGTTTAAAGTGTTTATTTTTGAAAGGGTTATAATTGAGAAAGCGTAAATGGGTCACTAATCACGAGTGTATGCAAATTTTGAACAGCCATATCTTAACCAATTTTTGTCTTACGGAGAAACAAAATGAAACTAGCATATTTATAATAGCAAAACCTACATTTCTTTACTCTTTAAGATTTTTCTTATCACTGATACTTTTTAAGTTGTTTTGAAAAAATGAAATTTTTCAAAACTTTTTAGAAATTTTTTTTTTACTATAAAATCAAATGTTTTCAAAAATAAGCACTTTAAACCAATCAAACTTACAGATCATATAAACAATACACATACAGTTAAAATAGATGGTAAAGCCAAACGATTAATTTTAGTTAGGGTGCTAAATAGAGGGAGGTTTTCACGATTTTTTTTACCAAAAAATGAGCCAACTTTTTTTTTCAGTGTAACTCGTTTATTTTTGATGCTGTAAACTTTTGTAAAAAACAAATAATAATCTTTTTTTCGGTACTTTAAAAATGTTAATAAGGTTTTCCCGAAAAACGCTTCTTTCTTCGATGATTTCGCGTTGAATTATTCGATTTGGAATTAGACGAATAAGAACGTATTTTTCATGAGCTACAACTTTGCTTTTACTCAATTTGTAGACTTATCTGGTACACCATTTTTTCGTTTTTTTATATACTACACTTTTGATAAAAATATTTATATCGATAAAATATTTACTTTTTCAGTTATTTGGGAAAAACGGTCTGAGAACGTAGTTTTTTTGTCGAAAAATCAAAATATTAAATCGCGAATAACTCGAAAGTATTGACTTACGTAAAAAACTTTATAGAACAAAAGGTGCTTAAAATAAGTCAATTTATCCATTTCCGGCCTTATTTTAAACACGCGTTTTTCACCCTCCAAGAAGGGGTAAATGTCAGCCCCCAAGTAAAAGCAACCAACTGCACAAATTCAACTTTGAAGTAGAGGGTAAGTACAACCAAAATCCAAATTTTCATGCAATTCGGAGTTGCCCCTGGAAATTACACTCCAAAACGGTCATTTATTGGGCTATATTGGGAATCAAGAAGATTCAAACCACGGCGTATCGGCCCCAAGTAAATGGACGGGTGGAGCGATTACACCGAACACTTGGAATGGTGAAGCATTATGTGAACAGTAAGGCACGGGACTGGGACGAACATATAGGACTGGCACTAATGGCTTACCGGAGTGCGAAACATAATGCTACGGGCTTCACCCCAAATTGGTTAACCTTTGGGAGGGAAGTAAATATTCCTTTTGACTGTGACGTGGAACCGAGAATAGATGACGGAGAAAAGTTAAGCTACAGAACAAACGCGGAAACTAGAACAAACTAATGCCGAGAGAATGAATCGGGGAAGGCACGAGAGAAATTTAAAGGAGGGTGATTATGTATGTATTCAAAATCCGATCGTGCGATCCGAGTCAGTAAGAAGTTTTTCAAACCATGGAGTGGGCCATACAAAATCATAGAAAAACGCGGGGCTGTGAACTACATAGATCGGCTTACCAAATAGATCGGCTAAAATATTATAAAGCCTGGGAAGAACCATACGTATCGAAAAAACAAATCGGTAACCAAGCAAAACCTACGTTATCCCTTCCGCGAATAATAGAAGATGGAGTGAAAGAGAGACCCAAAATGACCGACGACGAAGAAAGCGATGAGGAAGGAGAAATTGTATGGGGTTATGCAAGAGAACCAGAAGTTAACGACGATGACGTAGGGGGTACGGCAGATATTGGAGACGTTCCGGACGAAGCGAGAATGATAACCCCAAGAACGAGATGGCCTCCACAGCGATACACTCCAACCTCCGACGGAATTAACGAAAGTGAGTTCTGGACAGATGACTCCGGTCTCAGTGAAGAACTGCAGGACTTACAGCAGCTGACGGACACCAACAGTGAAGAAGAGCAGATGGTAGCGGCAGAAGTAGGAGAACGGTGGAGGAACTTGGGTTATCAAGAGGGGGGCCGGCCTTAGCGAGAGAGGAGAAAACCCCTTAGATAACGTATAGAGGATTGAAAAGGATTACCCTTGGGGCAATCTTTTTATGTGGGGGGGGGGAGTGATTTAACGTCTATGGTTTTATGGCCGTCAACCAAGATACTGTTATTCGTCGGAGTCCCAAATTCTTTACGCGTAATCCGATGTTTTCGTCTGGGGCTGGTAATAAAATGTTTATGACGCGCGATAAGGGCGGACCACTTCGGTACATTTTGGAGGATAGTGAAAAAGATTAATGACTTCTTTTTGTTGGGTGTTGAAACTTTTAATAGACGATAGAAACAGATTCGAGGATTTTATTTTAACGTTTTTTGGTTTTCGTATTTTTCTTACAAGTATTTTATTATGGTTTACAATTTACGTGTTATGTTTAAAATTTAACATAAAATAAAAAATCAATGGGATATTTGAGGCAAGGGTTTATCCTCTACTAACTTTTGCACATCTATATCTATGCTAGTCGTAGTGAGTCTGATACACGCTTCCAGAGAATCGTGAGATTACGTGTTTTAGATTTAATATGCTTCAAAGCAGGAAATGTATTTTTTTTAACTGCACTCTTGATGGATAATTCAATGAAACATAACACAGTTAACACCATTTTCCCGCAAAAGTCCAGCCAATCCCGTTATGCGTCCCGTCATTGCTTTTGCTCCGTCGGTGCAAACGCAAGAGCACTTTTGAAAACCGCCTATATTTTTCACAGCGTCACTAACTGCTGCAAATATATTTATACCTTTGGTCCCGTCTTCCATGTGGTGCAGTTTTAGAAGTTCCTCAGTTAGGTACACAAAAATCTTCACTGATGCATCTAACAAAAATTAATAGTTGATTTTTGTCAGTAATATAGATAAACAGATTCGTCCAGGGCTAAGGAGTAGTACAAACAATCACGAACTGTGTCGACCATTTTTCTAAATACATAAGTATTCAGCTCATCAACTCTTCTAATCTAATCTTCTAAACTAATCTTCTAATCTAGTTTTATGGGAAACTGAAACACATTCAAAATTTTTGGCCATCTTTTCATCTCCAAAGGATCGCGCCATTTTAACGGCACACCGCTTGATCATTTCTCCATCTCTAGATGCTTTTTTACTTTTGACAAGCTCTAAACATACTTCCTATGATATTGCTAAGCTTGATGATTGAACAGCTGTAGGTTTTGTAAATAGAGATTTTTGTTTATTCAATTTAGCTTTAAGTTCTTTTACAAGAGTATTGCGAGCTTCACCTTGATATTTTTCATATTTTGTTTTGTGCTGGGTTTCATAATGCCTACTAATATTGTATTCTTTTGATACCGCGAGTACTTGACAACAAATAATGCACTGAGGTTTGCCTTTTAATTCGATGAAGAAATATTGATTTTCCCCTTTTTCCTTGGAACGTACGATTCTCTTCGAAAATTTTGCGTTTTTTGGCACTGGCGAGGATTTTATTTTAACGTTTTTTGGGTTTCGGGGAGTCTGTGCTGTACTACCGTCGAGGAATGACGATTTGAAATTTTTTTCTTTCGTGGCGTGTGCGTGATCGACGAGCGAACGAAGAGCAATTTTGAAGTTACTGGTAAACTGGTTAATTCTTTGCGGAAAAGTGCGAATTTTTCAATAGTGAAAAAAGGAAAAAAATACGGGGTCGCGCAGTACCGTACTAACTTCCGAAGTTGCCGGTAGTGCGTAAAACTTTAAAACCAATTGTCAAATCTAGAGTGTAGAATTGGAACAATAAGTGACGGATGCTAGAGGTGGTACCTCATCGCAGGGGACTTCAATCGATGCGTGTACTTACTGAGACTTCGGAAGCCGTAGCCATAAGGTAATGACTTTTTTCTTATTTTCTTAGTAGGACATTAGAACACTATAGCCGGTTCAGTACAGTTAATACTGGTATTAACGTTCTATTGATGCGTTTTACTTGTCCCTTGCCTCTTGGTACGCCTGTTGTAATTATTACATGTTTTATATCTTCACTTTCGCAACAGTCTTCGAATTCCTTCGCCGTAAATGCGGTATCTCTGTCAGATATTATACGGAGCGGATTTCCGAAATCCTTTTGATGTCTCTTCATGCATTCTATAACTTCTTTCGCCTTCGTTGATTTTGTAGGGTAAAACCATGCGAATTTCGAAAAATCGTCAATAATCACCAGAATGTGATTATTACTCCGGTCAACTTACACATCCGAGGTTACAAAAATTACCACTACTACTACTATCGGTTTACAGCGTTCTCCGATGCATTCCGACTCCTAACCGCCATTCTTCTTTGTTTAACCATAGACCTGGAGGGATTTCTCTTTCCTCTAGTTCTTTTTCAATTCCCTCCCTCCAGCTTCTTCTCAACCTTCCTCTTTTTCTTCTCCCTTGTGGTGTCCATGCCAAAATCTGTTTAGGGATCCTGTCATCTGGCATTCTCTGTACATCACCGTACCATACCAGTTGTTTTGTTTTTATGTCATCAATTATTGTATGTTGTGTTACTCCCATCATTTCTCGTATTCTCTCGTTCGGTATCCGATCTCTTTTTGATTTGCCTGCTGCTCTTCTCCAGAAGTCCATTTCTGTTACTAGTAACATTTTCTGAGCTCTTTGTTTCAGTGGCCAAACTTCACTGCCATATGTGATTATACTTTTAAGTATGCTATTGTATATGAGCTGTTTGTTCGCTTTAGATATTGTCTGGTCCCACAGAATGCCGTTCATCATGGATATGGCTTTTCTACCCTGTATGTTTCTGTCTTTTATAGCAGCGTCGAGTGTTCCATCTTGAGTTATCTTCATGCCCAGGTACTTGTATTCATCGCAGTGTTTAATTTCTACCCCATCGTCTAATGTAATGGACTGCTTTGTTCCTCCAATACACATGGCTTCAGTTTTTTTTATGTTGACTTCGAGACCCCACTTGTTATATTCTTCTATTAACTTCCGCGTCATGTAACTTAAGTCGCCATGATCTTGAGCAATCAGAATTTGGTCATCAGCTTAACATAAAGTGTATAGTGTTGTGTCGTCATTGAGAGGGATTCCCATGCCATTACATTTTCCTTTCCACAGCTTGAGTGCTTGTTCTAGATAGATTTTAAAAAGGGTAGGCGAAATACAACAACCCTGCTTCAATCCTTTCATGACCTTAAATCCCTCAGACATCCTTGATCCAGTTTTAATTTTTGCAGTCGTTCCATTATACAAACTTTGGACTGCTTTGATAAGACCATGTTTAATGTTTGATGTAGGGTTGACCATAGTTTGCTGAGGGGCACACTGTCATATGCTGTTTCTAAGTCTACGTATACCAGGTGAACTTCTTTATTGACGGCTGTTTTTTCTCAATAACTTGCGTAATAGAGTACAGGTGGTCTACTGTGGACCGCCCAGCTCTAAAGCCAGCTTGCTCCTCTGCTTCGTAATCTCTATAGTCATTTTCTATTTTGTTCTTAATAAGTTTCCCATACATCCTACTTATTGTGCTGTTTACCGCAATTCCTCTGTAATTTTCACATTGATCCTTGTTGCCCTTTTTGTGGATTGTTGACATGATAGATAATTTCCATTCTTTTGGTAATTCGGTACCATTTAAGCAATCTTGGTAGAGTTTTCTGAGCTGTTCTTGGAGTTTGTCTGTGCAGGCTTTCACTAATTCTGCAGGGATGTCACCAGGACCAGGGGATTTTCCATTTTTCAGGGATTTGGTTATTTCTTCCATCTCTGATTTACTTATTTGTAATGGTGATGAATTTATATGTATACCTATCATGTTGTCTTCTATGTTAACAAACTCTGGTCTTTGTTCTGTTAGTAATTTTTTGAAATATTCTTCCCATTTTTCCGTTGTTATTGATGATATAACGTCTTTTTCTTATTAGTTCTCATATTTTTAATTAATCTCCAACTCTCTGTGCTTCTTCTACCTCCTATGTAAGTGTTGATTTTTTGGCAGTTCTTTTCCCATGATTCGTTCTTTTTTTGAGTTATCTTCTTTCTTACTTTGGCTTGGGCTTCTTTGTAAATTATTTTATCGTTGTCTGTTTTTGTTGACAGGAACGTTTGGTATTTCCGACGTTTATCTGTAATTTCCTTTTCTACTTCTTCATCCCACCAGTACGGTTTTATTCCTTTATGGTTTTCGTCACATTTCCGCAGTGCTTCTTCTGCTGCCAAATGAATGGACTTTTTGATGTGTTCGTAGTGTTCTTCGATATGTTCAAAATTACCACTTTCTAATTTTTCGTCTAAACGTTTTTTATACAATAGCTTTACACTCTCATGGTTTAGACTGTATATATTGTACCGTACTTATTTTATTAACTGATTTGACTCGATGTGCTCTTTTTCTTTTTCATATGGAGTATATATATATATATATATATATATATATATATATATATATATATATATATATATATATATATAACAATATATCAAGTGAGTGAGAAGAAGTCTCACTGTAATTGAGGTTATCAGTCAAGGAGAAATAAAAAATTAAAAAACTATTTCAATCTTTTAATAGAAGACGTTTCGTGCAGTCTTCCTGCACTTCATCAGTTCTACTGATTGTGAAGTTACATATAAGATGTACACAACAATGTCATCACAATGGGTTGTGTTGTTAAAAACTTAATAGCTAAAAAATACATAAAATTTCTTAAGCTAAAAATACATAAACGCAAAAAATGTCACAAAGGTCCTTAGTGGTTAAAATCCTAAGGTTATTGAACAGTTACATAAAATTTTGTTTTGAAACATGAGGCCAGGAGAAGAAATATTCTGTTAGAGTCAAAAGAATTATTTTAAATCCATTTCCTATTCTAACCAAAAAAAGCGCACAAAAAACCTAAGCAAAAAACCAACTGTTCGGTGTCTGTCATTAAATGGATTTAAAAAAAGGGGGATGTGAAAATCTTAACCAAATTAATGTAAATTATTGTAAACCTAGATTTTCATCCAAAAACCTCCCTGTGACACACAAAAGATAAACAGAAATAAAGATATACGATCGCCGTGACAACGGCAGCAATGTATAGTGTCACAAAAAAGCTTTCAAACGAAAACCCGGTTTACAGGTTGACGATGCACCCTGAATTATATCAATTTCTCTTTAATCGAAAAAATGCCATAGATTTATTGGTTGTTAATAATAAATTTGAAATCCAGGAACCTAGAAATAGGTGTGGATTAGTTAAAAATTAATTACAAAAGAGTGATTTACTTGCCTCATGATTGTTGGAAAAAAGTCACTAAAGCTGGAGTGTTAAGCCATGTTATCAGACAGGAGCTGGGTGGAAATGAGATTTAAAACTTTTATGTTGCTACCAAGCATTGGTGGTTTGTAGGTTGGAAACTTTTTGGATGAAGGTAAAAACAATTGAAATTAGGCCATGTGTTGATCGGATTTGTGTGGAAAATAAATTTGAAATTTAACAACTGAATGAATTTAAGGATTGTTTATAAGCAAGGAGTGATATATGATGCTAAGATTGTCAATATCAGTACGTTTGTTCATAGAGTTTTGTTCCCTTAGAATGTGGGCCATTTCTTGGAAAGATCTTTTATATAAATTAGGTTCTGTGACTAAGGTTTTGATGTTATCAAAATCAATCTGATGATTAAGTGTGATGGAATGTGTGCTGAGGGCACAAGAATGCTTGTTGCATCTGATATCGCTTCTGTGTGAAACTACCCTTCCTTTAAGGGTTCTTTTTGTTTGTCCAACATATTTCAAATGACAGTCTTTGCATGGAATGTTATAAACTACGTTAGATTTCTCCCAAATATCTACTGGTGTTTTAGTACAAGAAAAAAGATTTCTGACTGTTTTACAATTCTTGATGCCTATTTTGGCGGATAACGGTTTGAACAATTTCATAAGTTTATCAGTTAAATGTGGGAAATAAGGTAAGGAACAGTATCTCTGAGGGGTCCCAGATGTGGAAACCTCTTCTCTTTGAATTCCATTATTTATTTGTGAGGAATCGTGAATTCCTCCCAAATTAGAATGGTTCTGGTCAAGTAGTACTCGAGAAGTTGAAAATAAATATTTATTAATAAGAGAAGTTGGATAAGAATTCTCATTTAAAATGGTCTTAAGTAATTGACTGGATTCACTTCTGTAAAGAGGATGCGACAACCTATGTGTCCTTATAGCTAATCCCTGTACGAGGTTGTGTTTGAATCTTTTAGGATGAAAGGAAAAATAATTTAAGAAGCGATTGCTAGCAACGCTCTTTCTGAACCATTTGGTTCTTAGGATGTTGTCAACCCCTCGTACAACTAACATGTCAAGGAAAGGGATGGTGTTATTTTCAAATTTATTTTCCACACAAATCCGATCAACACATGGCTTAATTTCAATTGTTTTTACCTTCATCCAAAAAGTTTCCAACCTACAAACCACCAATGCTTGGTAGCAACATAAAAGTTTTAAATCTCATTTCCACCCAGCTCCTGTCTGATAACATGGCTTAACACTCCAGCTTTAGTGACTTTTTTCCAACAATCATGAGGCAAGTAAATCAGTCTTTTGTAATTAATTTTTAACTAATCCACACCTATTTCTAGGTTCCTGGATTTCAAATTTATTATTAACAACCAATAAATCTATGGCATTTTTTCGATTAAAGAGAAATTGATATAATTCAGGGTGCATCGTCAACCTGTAAACCGGGTTTTCGTTTGAAAGCTTTTTTGTGACACTATACATTGCTGCCGTTGTCACGGCGATCGTATATCTTTATTTCTGTTTATCTTTTGTGTGTCACAGGGAGGTTTTTGGATGAAAATCTAGGTTTACAATAATTTACATTAATTTGGTTAAGATTTTCACATCCCCCTTTTTTTAAATCCATTTAATGACAGACACCGAACAGTTGGTTTTTTGCTTAGGTTTTTTGTGCGCTTTTTTTGGTTAGAATAGGAAATGGATTTAAAATAATTCTTTTGACTCTAACAGAATATTTCTTCTCCTGGCCTCATGTTTCAAAACAAAATTTTATGTAACTGTTCAATAACCTTAGGATTTTAACCACTAAGGACCTTTGTGACATTTTTTGCGTTTATGTATTTTTAGCTTAAGAAATTTTATGTATTTTTTAGCTATTAAGTTTTTAACAACACAACCCATTGTGATGACATTGTTGTGTACATCTTATATGTAACTTCATAATCAGTAGAACTGATAAAGTGCAGGAAGACTGCACGAAACGTCTTCTATTAAAAGATTGAAATAGTTTTTTCATTTTTTATTTCTCCTTGACTGATAACCTCAATTACAGTGAGACTTCTCACTCACTTGATATATTGTTAATATTATATATACATATATATATATATATATATATATATATATATATATATATATATATATATATATATATATATATGTTACACTTGAAGTTTCCGCGGGAGCTATATGTGCTTTCTGTTGTTTTCCGGGTTTGACTCCGCGTTGAATAATTTTGGTTTTGATAAAAACCATTATTTTGACGACGTTTCGGCAAGATCTCACTTGCCATTGTCAAGTCAGGTAGTTCCGCTTCTCGCTGCTGCTTGAAGTAAACTGAATTTTTACTTACGATACCGTCGCTTATGTAGTTGATCCTGATGCTGCTTGCCCTGCGCGAACTCTGGCTCTTGTTATTGGTCCGGTGTAGGTTGCAGTCGTCGGCGGGATGTTACGCGTGGATGTTGCGGCCTGATTTATTTTGGTCTTTTTCTTCAATACCGTTTTCCAAGTTGTAGGAAGCCGTTGCGCATCATCTCTTTGGTTTAAGCCGTTGGGATTTCTTTCAATTTCTATCGATTCTCTGATTTCCCGTTTTCTTTTTATTTCTATGTTAGCTAACATCGTTGTTTGGTTCAGGTTTATTGTGTGTCCTGTATTTGCGACATGTTGAGCCAGGGATGACGTGGTTTCTCCCCTTTCGATAGCATTTCGGTGTTCTTCTCGTCTTACCTGGATTCTTCGGTTGGTCTGTCCAATGTACGACTTTCCACAATCCCCACACGGAATCTCGTATACACCTTGGCTTTCTAACGATATTTTGGTCTTTGGTGTTGGTAAAATAGTTGAGATCTTTCTGTCCGTATTAAATATCGTTTCTATGTTGTGTTTTCTCAGCACTCTCCCTATTTTCTCTGTCGTACCCTTCACATATGGCAGAATGGTTTTGCCGATCGGCTTATTGTCTTCTGTAGGGTCCTTATCTCTTCTTCGAGCATTTTGAGCTTTTTCGATGTTGTATGTTGAGAAGCCGTTTTTTCTTAACGCTGTTTTCACGTTATGCATTTCTTCATTTTGATGTTCTTGGTCTGTCAGTCTTTCGGATCTTGTAATCAAGGTTTTTGTCAAAATAATGGTTTTTATCAAAACCAAAATTATTCAACGCGGAGTCAAACCCGGAAAACAACAGAAAGCATATATATATATATATCTACATTTTTTGTTAGAACTAATTTTATGATAAAACTTACCGTTTCGCTGAAAATCGCTAAAATCTTAATTTGGTGACCTTTGACCCCGCGTAAATTTTTTAGCTCGGGTCGGATTTATGAGGAATTTTTAGATATCATTTATGATGGTATTTTGAACAATCCTGCCAATTTTCAGCTTGATGGTAATTTTTGTACGTGGTAGCGGGTAGGAACTCTTTTAGAGTCCTTTGGATTCTATTGGATAGTCCTATCAGGGAAAGTGAAAATATATATATATATATATATATATAACAAGGAGAGGTTAGCGCGAGTTAATAAATATCGGCATGGCTCGCAATAAGTATGAAAAACAAAATATGCACAAGATGGAATGCAACCATAGACACGTGTTTCTGACTTATTAGTCGTCATCAGTATGATATAGCTAAACATATATATATATATATATATATATATATATATATATATATATATATATATAATTAAGAAGACAATGAGTCTTTGCTGACAGTAAATGTACAGTTTTTGGTTATTGGGTTATGCAGCAATTGATAAGTGTACTCTTTTAAGTTTTTATTCCGAGCTTTCGTTCATGATTATGAACATCGTCAGGGTGCTACAATTATATTATATATGTGAGACAATATGAAAATATGTATATAAAATTATATGTACTTACAACTTATTGAGGATATTTCAAATAGGTGGTCATTAAAATGAGATTTGTACTTATTAAAATGGTCATGTAATGTCTTGATATAACAAAATTATTCAAATAAAGGTTTATACTTTAGTTCAACTTCAAAATCGACGAAATATAAAATGACACTTGGACATTCATGACATGGAGTTATTTGAAATATCTAACAAAATTTTTTTTTAAATATGATCAATTTAGTAAACGACCAATAAGGGTCAATGATAAGTATGAAAGTATTTTTTAAATTTTATAAATTACTGTTGAAATTATAAATTAAGGTAAAATTTAAAAATGAGTAAGATTTATTGATCAAGGTTAATTAAAAGTTTTAAATTATTTATACAAAAATAATTTATAAATTTTTAAACAAAAATTAATTTTTACAAAAGTAATTTATAATGTTGTTGACAAATCAGAGTATCTAGAAGAGAAGTTAGGAGATAACTCACGATTATCTAAAAATAGTAGATAAGAAAACATTTCATTTAGGTGGCCTATATCAGTACGATGATTCATCGAATTTGGATTTTTATTTATGTGAACCATTTCCAAAAAAAGCCTCTTTGAAGTATGTGACTCACGGTCCAATATTTTAGCGTTATTGTAATCAATTCGATGATTATTATTGAAAACATGTTCACCCAATGCACTTCTGTCAGGGTACAATCTGCAGTCTGACTTATGTGAAGTTATTCTGTCTTTTAATCTTCTTGATGTTTGACCAATATATATTTGATTACAATCAAAACAAGGAAGACTGTAGACTGTACCAGTTTTAGAAAGCATTGGAGTCTTGTTTTTGACGTTCGAAAAAATCTTATTGACTGTGAGAGTCATCTTAAATGCAAGTTTGATGTTTTCGAAAGGCTTAAAAAGTCTAGTAAACTTCGGTGCAATATCGCTAATATATGGTAACGTCATATAAGTTACGTTAGTAACGGGAGTCGCGATGGTTTGCGAGTTGTCTGCATCAAAATTGTTATTAACATTTGTTGGTTGAATGTTAATTGTATTAAACAGTAATTTCTTCAACAAAGACTCTGGATAACCGTTTTCTAAAACAAGTTGATACAATATTTTTAAATTTTTTGAGTGAAAAGAAACATCGCTGATTTTTAAAACGCGGTTTTTCATGGATTTAATTAAATTGATTTTCATAACGTGTTTATGGTATGAACTATAGTTCAGATATCTGCCTGAACTAAGTGGTTTACGATACCAATCAACTAATAAAATGTTATTTTTACGTATAACTCTAGTGTCCAAAAAAGGTACAGAACTCAACATGTCCTCTTTTTCAAGAGTAAATTGTATATGATGGTTAAAGCTGTTAAAATAGAATAACAAATTATCAAGTTCATTAGTAGGCAAGCAAAGTAGAATGTCATCTACATATCTTTTGATGAAAAATAATTTAAAGGGTAACACACGTAACACAAAATCTAAAATATAATCCATAACATAATCAGCTAAGATAGGGGAAATTGTACTACCCATAGGTGTACCAAAAGTCTGTTTGTAAAATCTACTGTTAAATACAAAATAATTGTTTTCAAAAAGAAAGGTTAAAAGTTCAAAAAATGTTGCCTTTTTTTGGAAATGGTTCACATAAATAAAAATCCAAATTCGATGAATCATCGTACTGATATAGGCCACCTAAATGAAATGTTTTCTTATCTACTATTTTTAGATAATCGTGAGTTATCTCCTAACTTCTCTTCTAGATACTCTGATTTGTCAACAACATTATAAATTACTTTTGTAAAAATTAATTTTTGTTTAAAAATTTATAAATTATTTTTGTATAAATAATTTAAAACTTTTAATTAACCTTGATCAATAAATCTTACTCATTTTTAAATTTTACCTTAATTTATAATTTCAACAGTAATTTATAAAATTTTAAAAATACTTTCATACTTATCATTGACCCTTATTGGTCGTTTACTAAATTGATCATATTTAAAAAAAAAAAATTTTGTTAGATATTTCAAATAACTCCATGTCATGAATGTCCAAGTGTCATTTTATATTTCGTCGATTTTGAAGTTGAACTAAATTATAAACCTTTATTTGAATAATTTTGTTATATCAAGACATTACATGACCATTTTAATAAGTACAAATCTCATTTTAATGACCACCTATTTGAAATATCCTCAATAAGTTGTAAGTACATATAATTTTATATACATATTTTCATATTGTCTCACATATATAATATAATTGTAGCACCCTGACGATGTTCATAATCATGAACGAAAGCTCGGAATAAAAACTTAAAAGAGTACACTTATCAATTGCTGCATAACCCAATAACCAAAAACTGTATATATATATATATATATATATATATATATATATATATATATATATATATATATATATATATATATATACCGTTTTTTAGGCATCAACGCCCTTCCGGTACGGATCTTAGGAGGAGTGTCACCGAGCCGCAAGCCCCTATCCCTTGCCGTACTGCTCCTCCATAGGCCGATCAGACACCAGCTAATTCCAGACCAAGTCGTAGATTCTTTTTAGAATTTTAGACTACGACGTCAGCCTTTTTATTTTTCTATTCACCGGGCTGGGGCACGAACCTCGATCGCCTCGACCGCATATCCACTATAGATTTGTCAATCGTGCGCCTCAGTCCGCTTGGCTAACCTGATCGACAATATTATAGATAATTATCTATAAAAAATGTCTTATTACTTTTTTTACTAAGAGCCACCGTTTTTGAGATACAACGATTCAAAAAGTTGTAATCGTCATAATATGCGCACACGTTTCCACACCATCTTTGAGGTAGTGTACTTAGCGCGCTTTTTAACGTGGTTTCCCCAGCAGACCCATTCCACGGATCTGTTATGATTCTGTTTAATTTGAAGCTCTTAAATAATTGATATTGGCAAGGGTTAAAAACGATAAAAGTTATAAAAAGCGGTATAAATTAAAAAAAGGGAAATTTATCCAACTGGTTCATAATTTTCTAATACTTCTGCTTCCTCTTCTCCTTGTTCTTCTTCTTCTTCACCTTCTAGTTCTTCTTCTTCTTCTTGTTCTTCTTCCCCTTCTTGTTCATCCTATGGATGTAAGTAAATTGCCCCAATAATGACACATCGCACGGCTCCTCGATAGAATCAAATGAATCCTCAATTGTTGGTGATTCAACATTGGAGCACGACCGGCTTTGACAATTAGTGCATGCTGCCGAACAAAACAATCCAACTTTTTTGCAACCACATTTAGCGCTGCATCCCTTTTTACAGTTGCAAAAAATTGTGTTCAGGAGTTTTTCCGGCGCAGGTGGGAGTAAAGTTTGAATTGATTCTAATGAACTGTCGACTAATTTCCATCCCCAATCTTTTGCATCTAGCTGATAACCAAGCCACACTTAAACAAGCCACACTCGGCAGCCGCTGAGGTTGGAGGAAGACAAGATAATTGCACTTGTTTTTTATTTCGAGTATTTTTAAAGACATGTGCATATCGAAACTTATCTAGCAAGTAGTTTTTTTGGGCGCTCTATACATAGAGAGAAGAAAGCTAATTCCGTTGGAAATAACTTCTTGTGGAGTTAAATTAGTTTTTTTTAATCTTCAGCACCTTCAAGTAATATTTAACACGTATTTTCACTTCGGAGTAGTACTTAAGACTAATTAATACCTCGAGGGTGTCATCTACCTGAAGAATTTCGCCACCCAGGAAGATAATTGAACACTTTACCTAGAAAGTTGGCTTTCATTATTATGTTCAAGCCCATCTGAGAAAAGAATAGGTAGGGTGATTAGATTAGCTGACGTACCGATAGAACGTGTTTATTCCGACAAAACCCATCTTTACAAATTGAATAAGATGCATAAGTAAGAAGAATCGAATAAGACGCATAAGTTATAAGTTAATACTTTGTCATATCAATTTACTATTTTTGTTGGGAGTTGGGAATAAGCCGTAAAATTGAAATAATAATTCTTATTATTTTCGCGTTACATTCACTTTGTAAAGATTTTTTTGTTGGCACTGTAATATAATAGAACTTATACATTCCATCCCTCGGTAGACCGCAAGCTGTATAGTAGAAACATTATCATATTTATATCTTATATTATTATGTGTAATAATATAAGTTAAGTTGACCGATATTATGTTTACTTGTATTACAGCTTCAGTGATGTATATACGTGGTGTACTAATACATAATATTATGACGATTAGAACTCTTTCAACTCTTTGAATCATTGTATCTCAAAAACGGTGACTCTTACGAAAAAAAGTATTAAGATATTTTTTATAGATAATTATCTAATCTACATTTTTTGTTAGAACTAATTTTATGATAAAACTTATCGTTTCGCTGAAAATCGCTAAAAACCATATTTGGTGACCTTTGACCCAGCGTAAATTTTTTAGCTCGGGTCGGATTTATGAGGACTTTTTAGTTTTCATTTATGATGGTATTTTGAACAATCCTGCCAGTTTTCAGCTTGATGGTAATTATTGTAACCTCACTCCTATTTTTGAGTCTAACTAGACCGGTCTATATAGTTTTTGTTAGTCGTAGCTAAGGGTCCTAAATGGTCAACATGAAACGTTTCAAACCCTCCTTTTTGCCTTCTTTTTTGCTTCCAAGTATACATTTAACGCAATTCCTTATACAGTGCACGATTTTTTCTCTAAGATTTGGAATGTCACATTCTCTTCGAATCAAATCTTGTGTTTTTGTTACAGCAAAATGTCCTACCTCGTGAAGTTTCTAATTACTTCTGTTTGCATTCTTTTCGGAATAACTAACACTTCCTTGCCGTCTTCGTATTGAAACAGAATATTGTTTTTTATAAAGAAGTCCTCGTATGACTCCGTAGCTAATATTTTCTTATCCTCTGTCTGGTTTATCTGACCATCATTATTGACTGTCGTCTCGCTAGTTATTGTAATCCTCCTTATAAAAGTATCTACTCTTTTTTTACATAAAATTATTCCGTCTTCGGTTATTGTAACCTTCGCTTGTCTCAGTATATTGTTTTCGATAATAATTTTAACGTCTAGTGCTGCTCCTGGAATAACATGAAACAAAATATTAAAATCCTCTCCTTTAATTTCTACCATTTTATTAAATGAACCTAAAGTTTTAACTCTCATACCTCCTAATCCACTTAAATCTACAGTCGAGTCCGCGAGTATTTACCCGTGCGTCATTAACACCTGGCGAGATAAAACATACTTTTATCTAGCATCGTTCTCTTCCACGCTGAATCTAATGACAAACCAGCTGCCGCATGTTATTAAGTAAAAACACATTTTATTTGTATGAACGATTTAGACTCAGTGCATTTAAAAGAGATAGATACAAAGAAAGACGACTGGGGATGTTTTCACATTTTTTAAGTACAATTTCTGACGTTTTGGTTTGTTTACTTTTATGGCTGTCAGTTTGTTGATTTTTTTGCTATTATTTTGTCGAATTTTTGCATTTTGAAGTTTTTTTATAATATACAAACAGTTGTTTTCAGAACTAATTTTATATTGGAGTTAGAAATTTTATGGTAAAGTTTATGTTATTTTACGATAAATTTTGACAACCTACAAGAAATGCTTGTGTTTAATGTTCCGCCAAAGTGAATAAAATAACAAAAAGAAAATATGTTATTGAATTTTTTTATAAATTGTTTATTTATTTATTAATCAATAATAATAAAATAATTTATTAAGCTACTTCGAATGTAGCTGTAACTATGCACCAAAATTTTAAAGCAAAACTTAAATTTGACATTCTATTTATTTGATAACGTCAAATTTTATACTATAACCCGTGATCGGAATAATACCCACTTTCTGTCACTTGCTATTGCGTTTAGTAAATTTCCGACTTATTTCGTATGCTTTAAATGATGACGCACGGGTAAAGACTCGCGGACTCAACTGTAATACGTTTTGTGAAAGAATCACGACATCAAAATATTTTTCAAAAATATCCTCTCTTACTGAACTGATGTCACTTCCTGTATCCAATAATGCACGTAGTGATAATTTTCCAACCTTCAATGTTACCGAGTTTTTATACCCCAAGTTAATAACATTTACATGTTCAGAAGTTGATGGTTCCTCTTCTCTGTCATTGCATCTAGAAGAGTTATGTCCAAACTGATGGCATTGAAAACATTTCACTCCCTTGGCTTTGTCAGGACAATCTTTCGATCTGTGTCCCTGACTTCCACAACTGAAACATTTTTCTTCCTTTTTATTCCTACTTTGAGGCGCTCTTCTTTCATCTCGTTTTACTTCCTCGTTCGTCCACGTCTTTTTATGCGTCTCGGGTTTAACTGATTTTTGCGTCGTCTGTTTTTTAATTAACTCATACAGTTTAATCTTCTCTTTAAAATCACCGAAATTTTTGGTACCATAAAGTATTACTTTATTAGCAGGGTCGTCCATAATTCCCTCAATTATATACTGCATTATGACTTCATTTTCGATGCTTCCTCTGCTACCGATTTCTCTCATTTTTAGTACATATTCCTGTGCGCTTTAACCTTGTTTCTTCTTTCTATTCATCAGCATTCTGTGTATTTCGGCACTACTTATTTTGTTCTCAAACTCTGTTTTCAGTCTTTTCTTCAGGAGCCTCCAGCTATTAATTCCCTTCTCTGACTGTATATACAGTTTAGCTATTCCCTTTAGAGATCGTTTAGCGAAAATTAGCATTTGCAAATCATTACATCCCATCAGATTGAAAATTTCTTCAAAATCAGCGATCCATTTTCCTATGGGATAATCGTCTTTTCCGTCGAAAGTTTTTATACCGTCTTCTACGTCTCTAAAAGTTAAGCCAAATGAATCATTCAGTCTACCTCTCGTCATTTTGTTTGATTTTGATCTATTCCTCGTATATAAATCCGTCGTCCTTTTATCCTCCATATTGTCATCATTATTATCGTCGTCGGTAACGTCTTTATCTTCTTCCTCGTGATAAGCGTCTTTATCACTATTTGCGTCGTTATCCTCATTACAGCCATTGTCTTCGGTAACCTCTTTACCGTTTTCCTTGTGATAAACGTCTTTATCACCGTCATCGTCGCTAGCGTCTTCGTCTTCATCATCATTCTCGTCTTCAAAATTGAAGTCGTTTAGTTTATTTTTCACGTTGTCTATTTTTGTGGAATATTCCCCGGATTCTTTATTCCACGCAAAATTTGTAAAATTCCGCAAGTTCTTCCTAGTTTGTCGCGGCAACCCTTTATCACCGTATGCAACAACATGCAACGTCTTAACAGCAGTTAATGCCAACTTTCTAAGATTTAAACTAATTTTTGGAAAATCGTTAAGAGTTTGTTTAGACTGCATTTTAAAAAGGGATATAATAATAAAAAAAAACAAGTTAGATTATCTTTTAACTCAAAAGTTAGATTATTTTTTCCCGTATGCAAATTGTATTTGTGAACTGTAAAATTGTAGTCGCTTTTACTTCAAAATTATTAATATTTACTGCAAATAGTAACAAAGTTATCATTTATTTAAAGAAATAAACAAAAAACAATGAAAAAACAAAAAAAAGTTAATCATTACATAATTTATGATAGTTCGTTCTCAACATTCACAGTTTATCGTCAAAGTTCCAGTTCACAGTTTCTCGAAAAAAATAATCTTTGGTCAGGTTTCTACTTTGCAGACACCAGAATAAAGTGTCTTGACTACTTTTAAAATATTGGAACAAACACACCTGATTTCTCCTTGGTAATACTGCTTGCTATGATTGCGTCTCGTCGTCGTCGTCGTCACTGCCCAAAAAGCCGTCGTATTTGCCTAAACAGCGTCGTCTACACTGTATTAGCCTGCCTCTACTCCACCAACACAACAATTCACCAACAGTTTCCAAAGTCCGAAAGTCACCAACAGTTTAAAAAAGTCCGAAAGTCACCAACAGTTTCCACGTTTCACGAACAGTCATAAACAGTTTCCAAAAATTACGTGACGTCACTTGAGCCGATTTTTTAAATTACACGTCACTTTACGGTATTTCGCTTTAAAACGAAATTGTCTTTCTTAGATCCCGGTTGAGCCCCCAATTATGTATTATTCTTTAAAGACAATCGTAATAAAAGTCCGTATGACTTTTAACAGTTTTAATTAATAAAATAGATAACTAAATTATAGATACTATTAAATTGACGAAATGTAAAAGTGTTTGTGTAATTGCGACCAAAATTTACGTGTCCTTGTTCTTACAGAAAACAAACGTGTTTAGAGATAATTGTGTCTAATCAATATTATAACCGGATTGTCATAATATTCGTCTTAAGGCGTCTTTTTACGTCTTATCCCCAATAACACGACTGTCGCGGTTCTGATCTTAAAATCGACTGCCGTATTCTTCCCACAATAACCAAAATTCTCTTACTGCTAATCTCCTCTTCTCATGGTTTAATACGCTTTCGTGAGAACTAACCTATTAAAATTGGATCAAAGTATGTACCGACTTTTTCCAATAACCGAAAACTATAAAATTAGTCAAGGCGACTACTGTTTATCTTAAAGTCCGATTCCAAACGTTTGAAAATAAACACAATCTCTTCACTAAACTACGCGTCGATTAGATACGCCTCCACATCTGTCCCTAAGAGCGTCGTGGTTTCGTGTTTTGTAATAATATTTAAAAATATATATATATACAGGAGTCTTAAAAATTAAGGTAAAATATTTACAATTCTACAGATCTATCGAATTCTACTAAATTTATCGATTTTGATACGGGATGCAGAATTTCTTTAGTATATTGTAACAAATGTCACTTTTTCCATTTTTTCCTGTTTGTTTCCGGAAAAAAACAGGTTTTTTTCCTGCACAAAATTTTTCCGAAAATTTTAAATATCTATTCCCATCAATTAATCTACCAGCATCAGTAGAATCAAAAATAACGTGTTCGTTCTAAATTTACTCCAAATATTCTGCAACACAACATACAAATAAAAACACTTTTGATAAAATATTTGTAAGCTTTTAATTAAATCTTTGGTATTAAAATTTATTCATTATAATGATTTTCGAAAATACTGACAACAACTTTAACAACGATTTGACATTAAAAACCCCCATTATAGCAGGGCAATAAAAAAAAGGCCTCAATTTTAGTTCCGACGAAATCCACGAGCACGAGAGGTCGTCATTGTGACTTAACATCGCCAATAGAACAGTACCTAGTTGTATTTGAAGTTTATAGTTGTCATTGTGTTAAAGGTGTAAAAGTTATAAATTATTGTAATGTTGTTGGTGTTTGAATAAAGTCTTTTTAAAGCAGAGTAACAATATCATTAATTTATTTATTTTTTGTACAGAAAAAAAAATATTTTAAATTGAAGACCTAAGTGGAAGAAGAGAGTATGTCACATTTTCTAAAATTTTGAGTTTCCTAGTGAATGAAGGGGGTATGTCACATTTTCTAAAATTTTGAGTTTCCTAGTGAATGAAGGTGGTATGTAACTTCACTATCATATGACACTTATACTGTAGCTCTAAAAAACTTAATAAGAGATATTCTAGTGGATGAAGGTGGTACGTAACATGTAAAATACGATTCATGGATGGTAGAAGGAGGTATGAAATATTTTTCGTTTTTTTCAGGTTTCAATTGTTTATAACTCGAAAACGATTAACTTTAGAGAAAATTTACAAAAGTCCTTTTTTGTTTCCAATGATCAAAATAACCTAAAATAATGTTCACCTGCGCCGAAAAAATTGATTTTTATAATTTGTTTAAATTTTTTTTAAATAAATGTAGTAATAACTCAGAAATTATGACATTAAGGTATAGATAGGGAATATAACACGAAAAATAATTAGCATTTCTTAAGGACATCAAAAAGCAAAATATATGCAGGGTGTTGTTCCCATAAATAAGAAAGTTTATTAGATTTCCAGAAAAACGAAAGACCTGACAACAATGTACCACTATTACACTATTATATCCACTATAATATCGTCCAGATTAGAAAACCCTTACTCACCAAAATCCATACAAAAATCGTGCAAGAAGTTTCCGAGATAATTGAGGCTTTCCATACATAACAATCACTCTGTATAATATACTCCATTTAATAATACAAGGCAAGGTAGACAGAAGAAGAAGGACCAGGTCGAAGAAGATCGTCCATGGCTAAGAAATCTGTGAGAATGGTTTAACAGATCCTTTGCATCCCTTTTCCGAACTGCCATCAACAAAATTGCTATAGCTAATTTGATAGCCAACGCCAACGCTCGATAATCGAGCACGGCACATGAAGAAGAAGACTATTTTGTGTTAAATTACATAAATTTCTGTAAAACTGATTATAAAGTATTATTTCATGCAACATACCCCCTTCATCCATTCAGATAAAGGATATATACAAACTAAAATTAATGGAAGAAGGCGGTATGTACAGTTTTTATATATTTTTAGAAAAAATACTAAAAATAAAAACAAATTATCAGAAGTAATTACACAAGAGCTCTAAAATTCGATATTAATTTTAGAGATCGAGTGCAATTTGTTGCGATTATTTCATGAATAAAACTGTTCAAAACCAAAATTTTATTGTAATTTATTTATGGAAGTACAAATTAGTACAATTAAACACACAGTTGTTATAAATATTAATTTGACGGTTGAAAGTCATCACTTTTATAATTTTTAAACCATTAATTGTTATTAAAGTCACTGAATGTATTTTTTCGTAGCAACGAAGGGCATCTGACGTAATATACTTGACGACGGGAAATTATCATAAATTATCGATTTAATTTAGATTTATGTAGTTTTCTATTGGTCACAATCTCCTATGAATGAAATAATCAACATTATATGTAAAGGAATGCTTATAGCAATATAAATAAAGCCAAATAACACAAATAACATTTTCATGATAAAAGTAGAGGAATAAAAACATTAACTGCCCATATCTCAAAAGGTAGGCTTTGTAACATACCCCTTTCTTCCACTTAGGTCTTCAATTGTTTCATGACAGTCACATGACATAACTGGGCCATGAGAAAGGGCCGAAATAGCCCAAGTGTATCTACTAGCGTGGCGCTTACTGTATAGAGAAAACCGTAAAAAATAACAGGACAGAATTCATTTTTTAACTCACCGATTTTCCTCTCCTAAAAATTAAGTTGAATACACCTCCTCCAGTCTTGTTATGCATTTGTTTCCTTTCTTCTTCTTTTCTTAATGCCATAATGTCGCTACTGGAAAATGCTTGAGTAAGACTGTGTGTTCCTTTTCCGACCACGTAAATTTCGGTGATCTGATAATCGCTCAAGGTCAACTTGGGATCCAAAGTTTCATTGATGTTTCCTAAAAATCAAAGTGTATTTAAAACTAAATACAGGTGATAGAAATTAGAAAATTTTAAGAGGATTTTTCAATCATAATTACGCTTTAGTAACAGGTATAAGGAAACAAATATAAAAAACACTGGACGGAAGGGCCGCCCGAGAACTTTATCGTACCGATCTATTATCGTTATCGTACTAGATACTGGCATTCTATAAAAATAACAAAGTTACTCGTTATTTTGATATTTTAGAAACACCTTGTATACTTGAAAATATTTTATGGTTCTACGCATCATTAATTCCCGCATTTGAGAAAATGTTCGGGGACACACTATAGATTATTGCATAAATCAATAGAATATTAGTCATACTTTCATTTCAAATTAGTCCATTTTTCTGAGAAATTAATAGTTTACAATATTTGCATTTTACTGCATGGATTGTAATGAAATTTTGGGAGTAGCCCAAAGCCCAATCTCTTAATTCAAAGTCTATCCTATATACTATGGCGCTTTTATCATGGGGGCGGTTCTCACCACTTCTCGGGGATAGAACATTTTTATTTTCGAATTGCATGGAGCAAAAGGAAGAATTTTAAGAAAATTTAAAAATGCGCTCTATAATTTTATCTTATTTTTTTCACCCGTCCAACTTTTTGAAAGTAGAAATAACACTATATTAAGAGGTATTGCAAAAGAAAAATAATGCATTTAAATTCTGGTGAATGAGGGGTTAAATGTATGTACTTCTCATTTTTCCTTAAAGTACATTAGTCATATATTTTTTTGCACCATATCTCGCTTAGTTTGAATGTAACCGACATTTAACGGTGCTCGTTTTAAAGGCCTTTTCAAACACTACAAAAGCATGAGCACTTTGAGCATGCACCAAAAAACAAACTCTTTTTACCTACCATATCTCTTTTTGTATTATAAATAGAAAATTTACGAAGGAACGAATCTCTTTGTTATTTATAATTAAAAATAATTGTTATATAGTGTTTTTAGTTTGATGCATAGTTTTTAAGGTATTCACAAAAAACCGTCCGAATTTTTAAATGAAAATGGCCAATTTTCAACTACGCATAACTCAAAAAGTATTGAGTTCTCAAAAAAAAGTATAGATCAGTTTTTGCTTAAAAATAGGTTCTCTAGCCACTTCCATGCTTATTTTGACCAATAAATTTTCCACCCCCTTGAAGGGGTTGGAATTGCCCCAAGATAAAAGCGCCATAGTATATAGGGTAGATTTTGTTCTTGAGCTATTCCCTACTTACTGTGAAAATATCAAGACCATCGATGTAGTAGGATGGAATTCGGAGCCAAATACCCTCATTGACTGCCGTATAATAATGCTCTGCTATGATCGCGTGAGAGGGGACACACACAAGATTCTAGCAAAATTTCAATTTTCTGTAACTTTTCAAGTTTTTGAGTTAGAGCAATGAGTTTTATGTCATTGGAAAAATAATTTTATATTCTTTCAAAATATGTAAAAATATACAGGGCGTATGTAAAAAATTAAGATTTTTTTTCATTTCCGGTTAAACCGGAAGCCATATTGTGGGTAAAATTTATTGTGCTAATAGATAACAAAGTACTATATATGTCTGCCAAATTTCAAATTTTAGTTTCTATTACAGAGGTAGTTACGGGCACTCGAATATTTTTTTATAAAAAATTCATAATTCCCCTCCTATGAGGAGTTAAGAAACCTGACCAATGTTATTCAATTTACTGATAGGATATCAAAAATATATCAAAAAATAAACAAATTCCTTGAAGTCATTTTTGAGAAAATTTAGTTCAAATTTATGTCAAATTTTGACCCCTTAAATATAGGCAACCCATAACTTTTTCTGAAAAACGATAATATTCTTGTTATAGCCCCATCCTTAGGCTATATAAATGTCTTTTCAAATTAAATTTATCTTAAACAAGTTTTTAGATTGGTAGGGAAATGTATCAGGTGGGCGGTCGGCCATGCTGGCCGCCATTTTGGATTTGGAAATGTCAAATTCCGTATTTCTATCTACCTATCGATGAGCTAACTTTAAGTTAAATTTCATTCGTTTCGGTCAAAATTTGCAAAAATGAGCCCCAAATAACCCCCCTATTTCGGCCCCCTTTTGAGAGGTTTTTTTCAAAAACTTAGTTTCTCGACAAAATTCTCTTAAACTTACTCATACCGAATTTCATCGAAATCGGTCCAGTAGTTTTTGCTGGGCGGTGGCGACATACGTACGTACATACGTACATACTTCCGACATGTTTTTTTTTATTTGCTTTTTAGACTCAGGGGGACTCAAAACGTCGAAAAAAAGTGAAATCTGAAAAAAATTTTTTTGCACGATCCTATAACTTTATCTATTATACTCATACTGCGTATGTAGTACGATAAAGTAAAACGTATATTATATGTTCTAAAAACAAGTATAAGGAATTTACATGATTCTCGATTGTTCTAGACGGTTTGGCGATCGGTATAAATATCCGTATAAATTCGTTCAGAGAGGCAGGACCTTTCTGAACGAATTGGAATATAAAGGTACGTATCCATACAAGGTTGAACCTCGCTCCGTGTAGCAGCTCCACATAGTGGATACGTCGGTGAACCCCGCTCGGCGATCACCCTATTCGTTTCAACCTGTTTGGGTTTATATGTAGGGGAGCTCATACCGTATTCATTCGAGCTGGTTCACGGAGCGGGGTGCACCCTTGTATGGATACGTGACTTTAGATGTCTCTCAAGAATTCATTGGAATGTTTGCCATAATGAATAGACAAGTGATAGTTAGTGCAAATTTTAGACTTCCCCGGGTTTTCTTTCATTCATCGTTCGGTTGGTTTGCAAGTAATCTCAATTTAGCAGAGCAAGTAACCAGAATCTGGTTCCAAGATAAGTGTTTATTTCCCCGAAATAAAACTTCGAATTGTTTTAGTAGATGGCACTCTAGCGTCCATATCAAATTATTTGTTGTAATTCGACATTGGGAGACTGACTATTTTTCATTTCGTCAGAGGTAGGTAACCATATATACCTCTCAACCCCTCCCATGATCCCTAATGAGGGTGAAACGTGCGTAAGGGCGTTTATGGTCTTCTTTGAACGAATTAGAATATAAGATGACTCTTATTTTCAGTTAACTTTAAAATTAGAGGACTACCAAGGAAGCAAGTTAGATTTAGAAAGGAATTCAGTATAACTAAACACATTTAACTGAAGGTCACTTGCACCGCATCAACGAACGTCTGTCGTGTATTTTCTTCTCAGTTGCAGATAAATGGGTTTTACTGTACAAGTGATCGTCTTATATCGCCTTTTCTCATAGAACAAAAGCTATGAAACTATTAATAAAAAAAGTTGTACGTTGTGTAACTTATATGTAGCATTCCTGGATGTTCAGAAAGCATTAGCTAATAAATCAAAAGTCGAATAATAATAATTATTGTTCTTATAAATCTTTAAAATAGCCACATCTACTAAGTTTATTCTTGATCACAGGATAGTGATACACGAATTGTGTTCAACAGCTAATTCATTTGGAACCAACTCGAATGAAGTCTAGTTGATATAACACAAATGAGATGAAATAAAAATGGATATAACCAAAAGACATTACTACAATGCAAATAAATCAACACGAAGATATATGAAAAGTCTTCTAATTAGGTACCTATACAAAACAAGTAAAAATAAACAATAAAACGACCATTTAGAAGATTTTAAAGCTAGCGCATATTTCTAAAATCTACCTTAACCACGTGTTATCTCCAAAGAATCTTTTCGAATAAACTAAAAGTCGAATCTTTTCTGTGCACATAAACCAAAAGTATTCACCATAGAATATTTAATGGTTTTTATAAACTTAAACTAAATGAGAAAACCGACGAAACACCTTACTTTCCTTCAAGTATTTTGGTTGTAGTGGGGTTATAATGACTTCATTTGTCGGCAGCATATTAAGATTCCACAAAGTAATGAATAATGACCAGGTTGAAATAAACAGAAAACATTAAAATGCTATTAATTACTAATAACAATGGTGTTGAAATATCTACATAATTTAAAGAGAGTCGCATAATATAACCAAGATTAATATAAATATCCAGAGATTTTTTAAAAATTTGCTATACCCCATGTTTATAAATTTTATGTAAAAAGCGAACCACCAAATATGCTTGAATTATAGAAATTTAGTAACTCCTTGAGATATGTATTTTTATGACACTCTTTGTTCAGAAAAAATATTTCTGTCCCACATTTTTATTTTTGTGACGGCAATATATTAATTGTAATATTCATCACCATATTTATTTTTTTACTTTATCCCTATGATTGGCCTGATTCTCCCATTTCTTTTTGCCATAAATTTCTATGTTGCATCATTCTTCTTCTTCACGTGCCATATCAGAATTATCCGACGTTGGCGATCACCATTGCGAAGGCTTCTCGATCTTCTGCAATATGGAATAGTTGTCCTGCATTTGATATCTGAGTCCATTCACGAATGCTTTTTAACCAAGAAACTTGTTTTCTTCCTACACCTCTACGGCCCTCTATTTTGCCTTTAAGGATCAGTTGTAATAATTTATATTGACTTCCCCTCACTATATGTCCCAGATAAGACATTTTTCGATGTTTAACAGTCTTTAGCAGTTCTCTATCTTTGTTGACCTTCCTTAGTACTTCTTCATTAGTTTTCTTGCTGTCCAGGGTATCTTCAGCATCCGTCTATGAATCCACATTTCCAATGCTTCAATTCTGTTCATAATCGATACTTTTAGCGTCCACACTTCTGCACTATACAAAAGTACGGACCAAACATAGCACTTGACCATTCTTTGTCTTAGTTCTAAACTGAGATAATTATTGCAAAGAAATGACTTCATTTTCGTAAAAGTGGTTTTAGTCATTGCTATTCTACGTTTTATTTCTATGTCTGGATCTAGTTGGTCCGTTATCACAGTTCCCAGATATGTCATTTTGTGAACTTTCTCAACTTGGACAGAATTACTGTATCGTCTGCATATCTTATCACATTAAGTAGTTCTCCGTTGATTTTTATTCCATATGGCTGTCTCTCAAGTGCCTTTTTAAATAACTGGTCCGAGTAAACATTAAACAATGTTGGTGACAAAATGCAACCTTGTCTGACGCCTCGTTGTATGGAGATTTCATCGGTGTAGTTATCTCCAATTTTGACCGTAGCAGTTTGATTCCAGTACAAATTTTTAATGACACGAATATCTTTGTCA
This sequence comes from Diabrotica virgifera virgifera, assembly GCF_917563875.1. Lineage (NCBI taxonomy): Eukaryota > Metazoa > Arthropoda > Insecta > Coleoptera > Chrysomelidae > Diabrotica > Diabrotica virgifera. The sequence goes on from NC_065443.1 coordinate 172,389,613, forward strand.
TCTATTCCGATATTTTTCAGTATTTGCATTAATTTTACATGCTGTACTTTATCGAATGCCTTTTCGAAGTCCACGAAACATGCAAATACATCTTTTCTTTGATCACGGCATTTTTGTAATAGGATGTTAAGCGCAAAAAGTGCCTCCCTGGTACCCATAGCATTTCTAAAACCAAATTGGGTATCTTCGAGATCTTCTTCGCATTTGCGTCTAATTCTGTTGTGAAGTATTCTTAGGAAAATCTTAAGAGTGTGGCTCATTAGGCTAATTAATCGATATTCTGAGCATTTTCTCGCATTGTGTTTTTTAGGTATTGCGACAAAAGATGGATTTGAGCCAATCTGTGGGAATCACTAAGGTGTTATATATTGAATTAAAAAGTGTTACTACTACTTTTATGTTATCATCCTTATGTTGCATCATATCAATATTAATCGTCTTCACTGTTAATCACTGAAACATCTTATCTTATCTAACCGTCTCCATCAGGTTGGTCTTTTTTGATATTCTTCTCTGATTCCGCCAAGGATCTTGGCAATTAATCATTCTTCGTTGTGGGTAATTACCATTTTGGTGTGGAACGTGTCGTAGCCATCAGTGGCGTAAAAAACTCCGTCGGGGCCCGCAGAATTGGAAATGGGGCCCCCTTTAAACAATTACTAAATACAACTTGTGTAACAAAAACTTATTTGTGTTAACGTAATAATGCAATATTCATAACAACTTACATTCCTCATCTGTATTGGTAAAATAATAATTTATTGGTAAAATATAAAAGATTACATTATTACATTAGGTATTATTCTGACATAAACAACTTTCTTCGTGCACTACTATCAGCAAACATATCTACAATTTTATTAATATCTATCTGATGAGCAACTTCATTTTCAATGCTTCTGACGTTGTGCTAGGAAGATATGATTTTATTAATTTAAGTTTAGAAAAAGATTTCTCTGAACTAGCGGTCGTGACGTATAGTTTTGCCTAAGATTTGATCAAAATTCTTTACAGTTATGGGAGCGTTCAAGTATTACGTAACGCGATTTTTGAAGATTTTTAACCCCCCCCCCCCCCTACGTAACGCACTCTTATGGGAGTTTAACTATTGCGTAACGCAATTTTTGAAGATTTTTGACCCCCCCCCCCCCAACCTGCGTTACGTAATACTTGAACGGTCCCTATGTAACAGTACTGTTGTGCGTGAGATATCCATATTTTTGGATTACAAAAGAGTGACAGCTAGATTTATAGATTCCAAAACTTTATTTTGTAAAAGGAAGACAAATTCAAACTGTTCCATTTTAGTTTTTAATTTATTAGCTGTCAATCTCTCCTCACTATCTGTAGAAATTAATATTATTTTAGACAGTGTTTTTAAAATTGTCATATAGTGATAGTGCTGCTTTATACCAAGCACAGTTTGAAATCTGGATGACCACCTAGTCACCGATAACGTTTTTAGTGGAACAGTGTGTTTGCGTAACTTGGAACCTATGGGAAACTTTTTTATTATCAATTTTACGAAAAAAGTGATTCTTCATAAAATGCTCTGCATGGTATAAAATCTAAGTTGAAATCATCAGATATTAAATTTTATGGATTTTAATGAGGTACATATATCAAAAATATAAATTTTGCTCGATAGTAAAGTAACTTTATATTTTGCAATATTGAAAAATTTTATTATAAAAAGTTGTGTGCAATTAAAAATTATGTTTAAATATGCAATTATATCATTCCAGCTAAAATATTGTAAAATATCAAAGTACTTTACTTTTGAGCGAAATTCATGTATTTCGACATGCCTCGTATAAAGTTGATAAAATGTAATATATTACGATTGAATCTTAGTTTTGAGACAATGCAGAGCGTTTTATAAAGAACAATATTTTTCTGTAAAATTAATAATAAAATAGCTGTGATGATGAAATAAAAATGATGTTGGGTATCCGTAATTTGAGAAAAAATTATTGCAAAAATAATTTTTTTAATTAGGAGGATGTAATGGCATATTAAAATTAAAATCTTATACATATTGTGAAATATAAAGGTACTTTAGTCTTGAGTTAGATTCATATTTTTTCTGATGGTTGTATCTTATATATATAGAAACATTTTGGATCAAAGTAAAATGATGAATTCACCGATATTTCTATGATTATTTATACAAAACAGTGTTATTGTTTAAACAATTAATAAACGATCAGGGGCTAAATCTGTGAGTAGAACTTTTTACTTTAACATAAAATATATAAACTATCAAAAAATGTTTTAGAAAAATATAGGTAAGCTGGTTTGATTTTTTCCGAAACAATGTTGACTCCCGAATGGGGAGTGTTATAATTTCCTTATCTTACCGTTTATCTGTTGCGAGATTGTCCAATGATTACACAAGAAAAGTCGTCAATAAATTGATAAATAAATCAGTACCAAACTGATACAAATATAAGCGTAAAACAACACGAATAACACAAAATGCAAACCAAACAAAGGATAGATGAAACTACTGCCGATAATTACTGGAAATACTAAACGTAAAGAAACCCATTTCTAGACTTAGAAATATTGTTCTTAATTAAATTCCCAAAATTGCAATTTTTAAATCTTTCAACAGCCACGTACAAATGGTCATTAAAGTTCGGGAGACCGGAAGGGATTAAGTTTCTAGAGATAAGATGATTCACTTGCCGAATATGCCTATTTTGAAATTTACATTCTTAAATTTAAACACATAACGTAAAATAAAATAACAATAACAGATTTTTACATAATATCAGACGACAAGCTGGGGCCCCTTAACGATGGGAGCCCCCCCGCAAGCTTCATGCTGCGGGGGCCTCTGTTACGCCCCTGGTAGCCATCTTCTCCCATTTTGATATGAATCTGTGTTAATACCTAGACTTTTTTTACTAAATTATTTCTTATTAATTCCTAGTTTCTAATTAATTCCTTTTCATTCCCCTCATCTCGCCAAATCTCAGTTCTTTTAACTGCAAGAAAATCAGTGCCGTATATCTTATAGGGTGTGGTGGTGGTGATCTTATAGAAGTTCTATTCAATTTAATTGAAATTCTTTTCTCATAGAACACATCACTCGCCTTCTTAAATGTCACCCATCTTCGATAGTCCTCTTCAATATTTTGGTTTCGTTCAGAGTCTTACTTCAATGTATAGCATAAACAGCCAATAATATTGCCTTACAGTCACACTATTTATTACCTAGCAGTCCTGACATTCACGTATATCTGTTCTTTATCATAACGTAATATATTTGACACTGATTTTTCCACTTTTGCATATAATTTTCTTTTGAAATTTGTTAAAAATTATCAAAGGTAATACCACGAGTCCTCTAAATTTTATCGATAAATTTTTTTGTTTTCACGAAAACTTCTTTATGTGGTAAAATTACGAAAACAAACCGAATGATAAAATCACGAGTCCGAAGGACGAGTGATTTTATCCATTTCGGTTTGTTTGAGTGATTTTACCCTAAATAAAGAAGTTTAAGTATGAAAACGAAAAAAATTATCAAGCAAAATTTAGAGGACGAGTGGTATTTGAAAAGATTATTTTGTGAACCAATATGTATTATTAGTAAATACGGGCATCTGTGAAATATTTTTAAGACAACTAGGATCAATGTCTTAAGTAGGTTATAGATAAATTATTTTATGATTTAAAAATGAACCAATTTATTTATTATATTGTTAATACATAAAAAACTGTTTAAATTGAAAATGAACAATTATTAAAAACACAATTTTTATAACTAATATGAGATTTTCCAATGTCGTTCGTAACGTATTATGTGAAATTTAGGGTACCTTAAGTTTTATCAGGGAAGAGACTGTTTTATCAAGGAAGAGGCTGTTTTATCAGTATTACACTCAATGATTGGCTAGAACGACGCGTGGTGATTGGCTGAAAAAGCAAAAACGTCAGAATTTGACAGGTGAAAAAATAATCAGTAGTAATTGCACAAGAGCTTTAAAATTCTATATTAATTTTAGAGATCGAGTGCAATTTGTTGCGATTATTTCATGAATAAAACTGTTCAACACCAAAATTTTATTGTAATTTATTTATGTAAGTACAAATTAGTACAATTAAACACAAAGTTGTTATAAATATTTTACGGTTGAAAGTCATCACTTTTATAATTTTGTAACGTTGCAAACGTCACATCTTTGATATTTTATTTTTAAATAATTACTTTGCCTTATTTTCTTTAATATTTCATTAATCATTATCTTCTTCTATTTGGTTTACCCATTTTCCCCTTTAATATAAATCGGTTGGCGCCCTCTTTTATTATCCTCTTTTATTATCCTCTTTGATTATCATTTTATTATCTTCTATTTAATATATCTCTTTTTATTTAAATCATCATCTGAACATACTGAACGTACCTCGTATACATTCTCACTCCGTAAGTATCTGTCACAATACGGAACATGCCCGCCACCTATGTCGCACTGTCATGAAAGTGTCACTTCATCCGTCATCCCTACTCTATGACATAAACTGGAAGGGAAAAATTAATCCTTAAAAAGGCATGTAATTCGAAAAATAAATCATTTTGTTCCATCAAATCATCTCTTGGGGTAAGAATAACATTATATTATAATTATATTTCTCCGTCTAACAGTTTTTCTAATGTTTTCTATCTAACCTAACTTCCAATGTCAGACCATGTGTTCTGATATTTTAGTTTCAAATATAATTATCTTTTTAATTTACATACATGCACGTTTAGTGATCAAAATTTTAACTATTCTCCTCATCTTAATTCTATGTAATTTACCCTTGCCAATTACTATTTCTGAATACTATTTGGCAAAGGTACATTTTGGTTTTTCTTCTTGATCGTTGATATGTGTTTACTCTTCTAGTTTTTGGAATAAAATCACCGTTCTCCCTCCGGGAGTTTCAACAACCCTCAAATCGCCGGCGATACAACAACGAGGACCATGTCATCAGGGCTGCAACCACATAACCAAGACTGCAACGACCAACATCCGTAGGCCTGGTGGAATACAACACCTACAACCCCAGAGCCCGTTGCAGAACCAGCAGCAGTACCATACGACATCAAGAAGATACCATCAGCTACCAAAAGCCATAAGTATAATCCAGAATTGTTAGTTTTTGGCAAGGATTTGAATATATTTGTTAATGCAATTTACTAAGTCATTTTATTTATTATATCTTTATGAACAATAAACATGATTGGTTAAAATATATTGTTTTGTTTGCTACCATTCTAAATTTTCAGAGTTCATATCTAGGTTAGGACAAGACGAACACACACCTGAGTGACTGAGCTAAGCTAAGGGTGTAACGATGGCTATCTTAGTTGATTGGGGTAATATTTTCGAATATTGTTTCAATTAACGGGGTAGTCCATCGCCAATTTCGTTACAATTTTTAAAACATTAATTGTCATTAATGTCACTGAATGTATTTTTTCATAGCAACGAAGGGCATCTGACGTAATATACTTGACGACGGGAAATTATCAAAAATTATCAGTATAATTTAGATTTCTGTAGCTTTCTATTGGTCAGAATCTCCTATGAATGAAATAATCAAAAATTATCGATTTAATTTAGATTTATGTAGCTTTCTATTGGTCAGAATCTCCTATGAATGAAATAATCATATTTATATAGTGCTATTGAACATCATGTTTAGTTCGAAAGCTTAGACCTGTTTTGTTCCGTTATGGGTAACGATGAGTAAATTGCAATACGAAGCTTTTTTGTAGACAATCAGGAGACTTTAAATAAAATGCAGATGTAGAAGTCAAATATAACTTATACTACATTTACAATCAAGATGCAGTAGAAATAAACAAACCAAGACACGTTAAATGCTACTAGGAGCACTCCCGAATCATAATTTACAATTTATATACATTGTAAATTCCAGATCATGATTTCCAAGTTTATATATCGTAAATTATGATTCGGGAGTGCTCCTAGTAGCATTTAACGTGTCTTGGTTTGTTTATTTCTACTGCATCTTGAATGTAAATTTAGATTAGAATAATTTACAACATATATTTACAACATTAAACAAAAAAAAATAAGAAAAAAAAATTCTATTATATAGGTATATTTATGATGAATTATTATTCTTATTTAAATGATTGCATGGTAGAGGTGCCAATACGTTCTTCAAATAAACTGCGTGTCTAAAGTCTCGCCCTTCTCCCAATATATTTTCTGAACATAAAACTTTACAAATATTATTACGACTGAAGAATTGCCGCAACAGATTTTCTGGATTATAAAAGTTTTTCATGCCATAAAATACATAGAGATTTGTTCATAAACACATATTTATGTCTCGGTTAAAAATAAAAAATCATCAAGGGAAAATTCTTAATGCTTGACCGTACCTATAACATAATTTAAAAAAATCAAAATCAAGTACATATAAGAATTTCTGTTTATACATAATATATTGATATATTGCAATTTAAAAAATTATCCAAAATGATCCCTTTGGACTCGAATATATTTTCTATCGTGATGACACTCTAATCGGATTATTATTTTTTATCTTCATATCTGTCTACTCGGAATTTCTTTTACACTTATAGTCCAAGAGCTGGGAGCGGATTTTGCTCGTGATAAGTTATATGGACAAACTATAAGGGGATATGTTGAAGTTCTGTACATGACTTTCCCCTACGGGTGGAAACCAGAGTGGGGGACGAGGGTAGTTATAAGGGGTCAAAGTCGCGGTTTTTATTATTTTTTTGTGACGCCCCTGATTGAGATAGTGCAATTAAAGGTAATAATAGATCATGACGTAACTAAGCAAAATCTCCAGGTGCGGAACGCTGCGTGGGGGACAAAGCGGTTGTGGGCGGGGAGAATTCTAAGGTTTTTTTGTTACGTTGCGCTCGAGATAGTGCACAAAAATTTTGGAATAATTAGATCATGACGTAACTAAGCAAAATATCTAGGTGCGGAACGCTGCGTGGGGACAATGGGGTGGTGGACAGGAGTGAATATAAAAATTATAAGGACGAATGTTACAAAAAAACTCCTTATAATTTTTATATTCACCCCTGCTCACCAACCCTTTGTCTCCCACAAAGCATTCCGCCCCTGGAGATATTGCGTAGTTACGCCATGATCTACTTATTTCCAAATTTTTGTGCACTATCTCGATCATGAGCGTCACAAAAAACCCTTATAATTGTTATATTCACCCCTGCCCACCCCCCTTTGTCCCCCACGCTGCGTTCCGGTCCTGGAGATTTTGTTTAGTTACGTTATGATCTACTTATTCCCAAATTATCGTGCACTATCTCAATTATGAGTGTCATAAAAAAAATAATAAAAACCGCGACTTTGGCCCCTTATAACTAACTACCTTCGCACCCTACTCTGGTTTCCGCCCATGGAGATTTTACTTAGTTACGTCATGATCTACTTATTACTGTAAGTAATTATAAAACATGGTATGCCGCCTATACGGCGACATACGAGTGCAAAGGTAAAACGTATTGTGGCGACTATACGGCGATATACATACTAGTGTAACGGTAAAACGCATCTTGCCGCCACTACGGTGACATACGAGTGCAAAAGGTTATTAGTTAAAACATCAAAAAGATTTCGACCGCATCAGACCATGATCAGTGAGTGTTGATCAGGGGCGGATCCAGAAAATCGATTAGGGGGGCACATAGGGTACAAACTCAAGGAGTCTGGAATATACCCCGATAAAATCTATTATATCTAGTGTATTTTTGATCCGTCTAGGGGGGGGCACGTGCCCCCGTGCCCCACCCCTGGATCCGCTACTGGTGTTGATAAACGTGCAAATACAATTATTAGGAATAAAAACTTTGTAGAAAATAACATACATACAATCATGACATAATCATCAGTTGTTTATTAGTTCTGGTCAGACACAGTTGTTACCATTTTTAATGTGTGTACAACAAAGGTTTTTTACCTAGTTGTAACTGACTCTATTAAATTTGTTAAATATTATGTTTATATGGGATTAAGCCACAACCGGTCAACTCTAAACAACTTCATAAAACAATTTGTGTTACTTTTGTATTTTTGTGACAAAAGAAAACAAAACATTTTACAAACCGATACAGAACTCTATGGCCGATGTCAGATTATGCGTTTTCACCGGATGCGTTTCCGCCGCATCCGGTCAAAACGCATAGTGTGACAGATCGGTGCGGTTGCGTTGGAAACGGATGCGGTAGAAACGCTCCGGTTTGATGGGATGATGACAACTCACGTCTTTAAATGAGGCTTGTTACACTATGCGTTCTTGAAGCAAATACCTGAGGCGACACCTAAAGAGCAGAAGACCGAAATGCATCGACAACACAAGCATTTTTATGAAAGCAGTCAGACTGTGCGGTTCAAAAGTAATAATATAGTGAAAATGTTCGACACCGATAAATTTATTACTCTCATTGAGGAGAAATCAGCACTTTGGGATAAAAGTGCAAAAGAATATAGCAATAGTGACAAGAATGCAAAGCGTGGATAGAAGTTGGCTTAACCCATTAACGGCTGAGACAATAAACAGAGAGAAATTTGACAATTTATTTATTAGATTTAATTAAAAACACATAAATTAAGACTAATTTACAACCAATAAGTATTCTTTTCTCATGAAAGGAAAGAACAGTTATCTTAAAACTTTTGTATTAATAATACCGAGAGGTCAAAAATATCTATTCTCAGAAAACTTTCTATGAAAATAGGTGTAGTAAGTATTGAACTTTCAATGAAAACTAAATCACAAATTGTATTAAATCTTTACATAACCACAGTATAAAGAGGAACTCTTTATACTGTGACATAACCATCCGCGGCCATTGTCTTATCATATTGTCCCTCATAATTCCCAGCTATTACTAAGATAGTGAATTCCAAAATTCTAACCCTTTTATGAATCACGGTAGTCAAGGTAGCCTGATTTGCATATTTTTTTGACTCTAGTCCTTTTCTTTTGAAAAATCCTTTATGAAATGAAATATCTATATAATATACATAGACATACTAGTAGAATTATTCACCGAAATTTACTATAGATACCGGGAAAATTCCGAAAGAATTGCTAATACTTATCTGAGGTACCTATGGAATGACTTTGAACACAAAAAAATCATGATTGCCAGTAAGAACAAAATTGAAGACGAAACAATCTAAATTAATTAAATAACCATAGGTACCTCGACACCGTAAGGTACAAGAGGACGGTAAGTAAGTAAATAACCATAGGAGAAAGTACCCAGATACAATTATTTGGGATGTGAGCTAAATGAACAATGGCACCGCAGCCTTGAAATACAACGATGCATTGAGATGACCAGAAGCCAAAAGCGCTTTCAATAAAATTAATTCAGTGCCTATTACGCAATGGAAAACTGTGTGTCGAAATTAGAACTAGAATATTGAGAGGTTACGATGTGGTGTTATCGAAGAATGTGGAAAATATTATGGACACAACACGTAACAAAAAGGGAAACACTAACAAAGATGAAAAAAGAAAAATAAATATTCAACACTATGAAGGAAATAAAAATGAGTTACTTTGGTCACATACTAAGACATGAAATTTCAAACAACTTTTCATAATATGTAATAGTTTTCAATTTTTTCAAACTTTTTTTCGTAAAATTAATAATAAAAAAGTTTCCCATATGTGTCTAACTTAAGTAGACACGATGTATATCGAATGATTTCTCCGTACCTGAGTGTTACTGTCAATCTTTCCTCTGCACTTATTTGTAGTTTCTAAATTTATTAGTACATATTTTCTTTCGATATGTGTGGTTGTAAGATTTCCACCAACTCCCTAATTCCCTCTGTAAGATTTCCTCCGCTTCCAATACAGAAATTGCTAACAATTTATTTTTCAAAATGTTTCGAGACATCGTTACGCGCTTACAAACTGCAAGAGACTAAACGCATAGTGTGACAGGCCAGTCCGGTTGCGTTGGATACCGATGCGGTTCCACCGTATCCGGTCAAAACGCATAGTGTGACAGATCGGTCCGGTTGCGTTGGAAACGCATGCGTCCGGTCCACCGCATCCGGTCAAAACGCATAATGTGACATCGGCCTATAGGTGAACTTCAGCAAAACCTTTGATAGAGTTAGATATGATCAAGTGATGTAAGTTCTCAGAAACAAAAATCTGGACGAGACAGATCTAAGATCTAAGACTGATATTTAACCGTTACTATACACCGAGAGAAAAAAATTCTTGACATAAAGAAACTTTATTAATATTTAAGAAAGATCGACTTGGCAGATTGCCTAAGAAATATATCTTTGTATGTAAGATATAATTTTCTAAAATATTTCAAATAAATTTTAAACCCATTTGTCAGAAAGAAATTATATTTGTCATAAGAATATATTTTCTTCGCATTACAAAACTCTTCTTTCTGATAAATAATATTTCTTAGTCAGGAATATTGTTATCTTAGGTGATACAGTAGCGATCAACAGGTAGCCAAAACGAGTTCCAAGATTGCGGCTGTAATTTTGAATATTTTTTCGAGATATTTGGCACACGTATTTGTAATATAATAAAGAATAGCGGTACAGAGCCCAATTTGAAAAATATATTAATATGTGGAAATTACTTTGTAATTAAATACAATATTAAAAAAACGAGCCTGTACCGCCATTAAGAAGAACAAAAAAATACACTTTCTTCAAATAAACTTTTTTATCAGATGCCTAGATTTTGTGTCATTTTGGAACTACTAATGAAATAAAAAATTTTAGTAGTTCCAAAATGACACAAAATCTAGGCATCGGATAAAAAAGTTTATTAGAAGAAAGTGTATTTTTGTGTTCTTCTTAATGGCGGTACAGGCTCGTTTTTTTAATATTGTATTTAATTACAGAGTAATTTCCACATATTAATATATTTTTCAAGTTGGGCTCTGTACCGCCATTCTTTATTATATTACGAAGACGTGTGCCAAATATCTCCAAAAAATATTCAAAATTACAGCCGCAATCTAGGAAGGCGTTTTGGCTACCTGTTGATCGCTACTGTTTCCCTTTAAGGTGGTATGACACAATGTTAAAATTTATATAATTTTTAGGTACAGTTACCGTCACTATTTCAAAACCAATTTTCAACCTGTGGGTATGTACGTGAACTGTAAACTTTCTAGTTTAATAGTATCTAGTTAAAATTTCCAAAGAAAGCAGTAATTTTTTTATAACTGTACTTAAAGGAACCCATGTCATAACTTACTTGGTATCCTGCCCTAAAAATTGGATTTATGTAATAATTTTTGAACTTCGGTACACTACAAAATAACTACCATAAATGATTAACTATGCAATAAGCTTTATTTTAAGCAAACGTTCATTATTCATACTGCCATAATTTTTAAATTAACTGTACCTAAAGATGAAAATTATACTTAAAAGCTGCAATCTAGAGATTTTGATGATACAACCGTAACAAGTTGGCATTGTTCTAGTGATAAATTAGTTCGGCTATCACTTAATAGGTGAGAAACTGAGTTCACGTGTCATTTAGTAGATGGCAGCAGTGATGTATTAAATGGCGACAGATGCGCGTTTGCCGGATGTTAAAAAAATCTGCAAAACATTGTAAACAAGTTTTGTAACCATGGAAATACGAATCACGTGGTTTTGCTTAGAAAAGTGACCCCTCCCCCTGCCAGTAAACATTTTGGACTTTGTTTGAGTTTCAATCATGATTGTAAAGTTGACACCATCTATCTATCGTCCGTTCGGCAAATTCAAACAAAAATATAACTCCAGACCATCTTTTACCACCTTTAGTCCAGACAAATTAATATACGTATTTAATATATTTTTACCACCAAAAATGAGATGTTTTAATCAAATATTGCTTCAATTATAATCTGCAGAATAATTTTGAATCACGTTCCGCTAATGAACTTGCTTTTTTGTCCTTAAAAGTAGAAAAAAGTTTCAATTCTATTGCTTAATATTTCATCTAAATATAATCTTCTATCAATTTTAACTGTACTAATGCCCAAGTATACATTTTCAAGTGTTAAACTGATTGATTTACGATGAGTAACCCGGTTGTAAAAATACCGGCATGTGCCTTAACAAAAAGACATCGGTTTACTCGAATTTCATAACATACAAAATGTTATCTGTTTGAATTTGCCGACGGGCGAAATATCTATGGACCCGACTTTAACCCCTCTGTGGCTCAGTGGTAAAAACGCCTACCTTTGTACCTAAAGGTCGTGAGTTCGAATCACCTTGGTGGAGAATTTTTCATTTATTAAAAATTAATAAATGAAAATAGTTTCTCTCCTTGTGGGATCCATACTCACCGGAGGGACCGCAGACGTTCGGTTACAATTAGCGTTTCTTTGCAAAAACAATTACTTCGACTTTGCTAAGTAACAAGACATTTACCCAACACACACACTACACATTACACTCATATGTATACCTTGGAACAGTCGTCAACTCGAAATGGGATCAAACAACCGAAATACGATCTAGAATAGAAAAGGCCAGAGCAAAATTTAACAACATGAGAAATATATTCATCAAATTCGACATATCTATCCCACTAAAAATACGGCTGCTAAAATGATATCTTTCCGGTCTTGCTGTATGGAGCAGAGGCCTGGACAATAACGGAAACATTAATACAAAATCTAGAGGAATTCGAAATGTGGGTGTACCGACCTATCCTCAAAATATCCTGGACGACTCACACTACCAACGTAGAGGCATTGCGCCGAGGGGAAAACAAAAATAAAAAATCTCTTTCACACTTAAGAAACGGAAACCTGAATACATCGATCAAATTATGAGACATGACAAATATCGTATACTGCCACTGACAATAATGAATAAAATAGAGAGCAAACGTGGACCCAGAAGAAGAAGACACTCATGGCTGCAAAACTTACGCCAATGGTTTGGACTAACGTGCCAATGTCCGCAACGGACGAGGCACATGAAGAAGAAGAAGAATAATTTAAAATGAGATATTCTTCTTCGTCTCACTGTGCTTATTCGTTCCGGATGTTGGCGATCAGCATGGCTATCCTAACTTTGCTTGCTGCTATTCGGAGTAGTCTGTTTGTCGATTTATTGAACCAGTTTCTCAGATTATGAAGCCAAGATATTCTTCTTCTCCCTGGTCCTCTCTTCCCAATACCTTGCCCTGAAGAATGAGTAGCGGCAATCTCTGTTCATTTCTCATAACATGGCCAAGATATTCTACTTTGCGCTCTTTGATAATATTGTGTGTTAATAATCTCGCATTTCTTGCCCATTGCCCATTCTACGTAAGACCTCAACATTAGGCACACGACCCATCCACGAAACGGACTGGGACGTTTCGCCGTCGCCGTTTCGCCGTCGAGCCACTTCGCCGTCGGCCGTTTCGCCGTCGAGCCAGTTCGCCGTCGGCCGTTTCGCCGTCGCCATCCCGGCATTGGTTAAGTTTACAAGAACGTGATAACATACTAACTTTATTTTATACTAAATGTCAGTGTAAATAAAATGCTGATGTTGGTAGTTAAACCAAGTTATATTTTCGTATTCAACTATACATTGTTTTCGTATATAATATCACAAGAGAGAAAATTTTGCCGGAAATATTTTCGACTGGTATGAAAGTTTGTTGCCTGGCAATTTTCGCGAATTAAATTTTTGACTTAAATCACGAGACGTCAGTCGAGTGATTTAGTCAAAATTTCATAAGCGAAAATTACCAAAAGGCAACGAACTTGAATGAAACCAGGAGAAAATTTTGCCGGTAAAAATTTTCTCTCGAATGATATTCGACAAGACTATTTCACGAGACAATTAATGCACCATATCAATGAAATATAATATTTATTTATTTGTTATTACCAGACACTTTCGTGACGGATCTGTCATAATTTTGTCGCTGAGAAATCACGTCGCTAAGGAGTTTTGTCAGTAGAAAACGATGCGTTGCTATGCCGTTTTATCAGTTAAAAACAGTCTAGTGAAATAGTCGTCTGAAAAATAAAATATTTACAGTATTAAAAATATGACTATTATCAGATTCCCGGAAATAAACAATACTGAGAAAAGGGATTTCAATTTCAATTGTTTTTACTGTATCAAAAATAAAAAACTTCATTATGCAAAAGTGTTCGAAATATAATCGTTAGAAAACCATTCAAAACTTATATACAAGTAATGGCGACGGCGAAATGGCTCGACGGCGAAACGGCGACGGCGAAATGTCGACGGCGAAACGGCGACGGCGTAATGTCCTAGACCCTCCACGAAATTCTTAAAATGCGACTGTAATACCACATCTCGAATGCCTTGAGTTTTCTTAAAGAAGCTTCGGAAAAAGTCCAAGCTTCTGCTCCGAAAATACATAGGATCTGATAATAGAAATTTTGTTACCAAGTGGTAAACGAGATTTCTGAAACGAGACATCATTATGAACGCTGATCTCGCTTTTCCTATGCGTTGTTTTATTTCACTAGAGTGGTCCCATTGACTGTTTATGTAGGTATAAAGGTATGTATAGCTGCATGTCCACTCTGTCAATTGGTTGTTGGTTAACCAAAAGCCGTGTATGTAATATATTTCGCATTTACTGACTACCATTACTTTCTTTTTTTTTCGTATTGAAATTAAGTTCATGTTCACTGCTTATATCTTATATGCGCGACATTATTATTTGCAAATCATCTAGGCTATCTGCAAAAACTACTGCGTCGTCGGCATATCTAATGTTGTTTAGATCTATCATCTAACCCAGTTTCCTCCAAGATAATTTATGAGTATGAGCTTATCATGTTGTACTCTATCAAATGCCTTTTTGTAGTCGATAAAACAAATATATAGGTACGTCACAGTTGACATATCTGCACCTCTGCATAAGCACTTGGACAGTCAATAGAGCCTCTCGGGTGCCTAAGGGCAAGGCATTGCGGAATCCAATCTTTGTCCGTGATACTTGTTCTTCGCATTTTTTTATATATTCTGCTGTATATTACTTTTAAAAATGTTTTAAGTAAGTGGTTCATTAGGCTAATTATTATTCTCCCTCGCATGTTGAAATGAGAAATGAAATGAAAATGTGAAATTTTCCGAGGAAAAAACTTCCCCTGTTGAAAAAACATTCAATATGAAAAAAGTTATTGTAGTGACTCTGTTTTTCAATTGACTTACGTATTTTACATTTATTAAAAATACTAATTTTATACTCGATCTTCATTCTGAGAATTAGCATAATTCTTTTTTGGCCATTTTGATAGGCACTTACTTGTATTTCAAATAATTGCAAATTTCTTTAGTTTGAAATAAATCCTTTTGAGCAGGTAAAGAATTACGAATTGCCGTCTAAGGCTGATGCCACATTATGCGTTTTGACCGGACGCGGTGAAAACGCATCCGTTTCCAACGCAACCGGACCGACCTGTCACACTATGCGTTTAGTCTGGTGCAGTTTGTAAGCGCGTACCGATGACTCAAAACGCATCCGTTTTCAACGCAACCGGACCGATTTGTCACACTATGCGTTTTCACCGGATGCGGCGGAAACGCATCCGGTCAAAACGCATAGTGTGACAGATCGATCCGGTTGCGTTGGAAACGGATGCGTTTTGAGTCATCGGTACGCGCTTACAAACTGCACCAGACTAAACGCATAGTGTGACAGGTCGGTCCGGTTGCGTTGGAAACGGATGCGTTTTCACCGCATCCGGTCAAAACGCATAATGTGGCATCGGTCTTATACAATATTAAATATAATAAACTATTTCCAAATGAATTAACGTTTAGTATCTATTAATGAGAATTTACCCTAGGCAGGTAAAGAAAGGATTAACAACTGTCGTCTGTAAATACAAAGTACGATTAAGATCGAGATGTGCCGAGCTTAAGTTGCAATACATGGCATCAATGCGGTGTCGTTCAGAGAACTAAATTTAATAATAAAATATATGTACGTGCTGCCATCTATTCAAAGAAGTGTTAAACGTTAGTTTAAAAATTTGCCACCTATTTTGACCATAGCGTACTAATACCCCCTTAAGAAATATATTTCGCAGATATAATTGTATATTTAGAATTAAGTTACATTTCTTAAAAATAAAGTGATATTACATACGGCGAAATAAATCATTCTTTTAAGGTAAAATTATTCTTTATTAGATAATAAAAACAGGATATAAAACGTTAGATATTAATACATACAAATAAATTCTCCACTCTTAAACCACTGGCTTCTATACAATAATAAAAGGATGGAGAGGTAAATCCAACTTCCTTAATTTTTCCTTCTTTTTGTTAATAGCACTTTGTATATCGGCAATTACCTAAAACAAAACCGTTATGGAGAAAGAGTAAACTTATTTTAATAAAAAAAATTTTATAAGGATATAAGTACATACTTATTTTGACAAAAGGAAATACTAAAAAAAAACAAATACACGGGCCCACATAAAAACTATTCATTTTTTGGTATAAGAACGGTAGGTATCAGTAAAACAGTCTACAATCCAAAAACATTTCTTGGCATTTCAACAAATAATAATCAATAATATTTAGTTCAAACATGGATTTATTTATCCTACCATCTTTGTTAATTTTTTTCTTTTTGTATATGGAATATTAATTATTTATCTGTATAATTTCACATAATAGACATTGTTTAGCTAAAATAAGAAGAAAAATACAACCAATGTAAAATATTGAAGCAGACATATATTGTAATTTTATTTATTTATATAATCTAAAAGAGACAGCAAACCTAATCATTAAGAAATTTTATTACAGGATAGTATTATTAGTTTACATCTTAAGTTATTTTATACCTATTAACTTATTCAGTTTTCGGCAATAAAAGTTTTTAATCGTTAAGATGTTTCTTTTAGACAAACTAATATTTCTTTATGATAAATAAAGCACACGCCATGTTTGATATAACGATGAATTGTAGGATTGTATATAGAAGACGATACAATCAAGAAACATTTTATAGTTTATACATAAGTATACACATTTTTATAAAGGAACTTACCTGTATATAGTTCTACCATTTATGGAAGCCCCTAGTTGGTTAATAGCTCCTTTCAATATTGTTCTGAAGCTTTATATTAGATATATTATTCTCTCCGAGGTGGAAGTCGAAACGTCAATAAAATCATTCTTTAAGTTAAATTGTGGCTTATTTCCCAGTTAGAATAAGATCCTTTCTTTCAGAGTTGTTCATCAATATAGATATCTAAAATGCATAATATAAAGATACTATTATGTATTTTTTAGAACTACATATATTCGGATATGCAACAATATTATTATACATCTTAAATTAATCAATTTACTTTTATTTAATACCTATGTACACGTACGTACCTTTAAACTATCCCTTAGATTTTAAAGAATACCAACAAATCCAAAATCCATCTATGAAAATGAACTAATGCCACGCCATCTTGTCAAACACTGAGATTAAATCACAAATAGTGAATAATGGTTACTGCGCAATTCTTTTGTGAAAGAAAATCTCTTTGCAAGTAACATTTCGGCATTAATGATAAAGTTTTTATTTAATAACCACAGTTACTACAGAGTGTATTTCTGAAGAATTATTTCTTGTGGTTTAAAATATTTATTTGATTGCAAGACAATTTCTTGTTCACAAATATAAATATGGATTAACTTAACATATATTTCTTATCTACAAAAAGACGAAAGATGGAATAAAATTATTACAGAGTGGAGACCATGGACATATAAACGAAAGAGAGGGAGACCACAGATGAGATGGGTGGGTAGATGACTTAAAACACCAAGCAGGCTCAAAATGGATGCACATGGCTCAGGATAGAGAAAGATGGAGGAGCGAAGGGGAGGCCTATGTCCAATATTGGATGTCGCAAGGCTAATAGAAATAGAGATATTTCTTATAATGCAAAATATTTGTAGTTTTCAATTTAAGAAACAAAAACTTTAGAATAAGAAAATTAAAATGTAACCATTAATGCATTTCTTAGTATTAAAGAAATTAGCTGTAAGAAATTATTAAGTTGTGTTTAAAAAACTCGTTTCTGTTTAAGTTAATATGGTTAGTGTTGGAAAATTCTCGAGAATGAAAAATCGGAGAATATTCTCGAGAATATTCTCGATATGGAGAATTTTCTGAGAATAACCCCATGACGCACTTAAGAATATTGTTGAAGATGAAAAATAGGGTTTTAAAAATCATGACCTTATATACAAAATTATGAGACGAAACAACAGTGTTCTTTGTATATAAAAAAATACAAACACAACAGAAAACACAAAATTTCTTTGATAAAAAAATTAAATTTTCTCCTTAACAGCAAATAATCGATATGGTATGATAAAAGATGAGACCTCAGATTCAGAATCTATTTCTATCATTAGCTCATCCTATTCATCTACAATCTGCATTTCTGTACTGCATGTACTGATGAGTTATGGGATTTTGTTTTTCACGAGTGGCCAGCTCAGTCATGGATTGGTCTACGTCCAACAATTGTGAGCAATAAAAGTTACCTTACGAGCCCGTTCAGCAGTGAGCCGGTTTCTTTTAGAGGAGTGGATAAAAAAACCATAATACCTATTTTAGTTAATTTTGTTCCGAAACATGTACCTTTTCACCATATGATTAAGTCTAGTTTTTCAATTGATTTTACAACGTATGGTTTTCCAAAAAAATCCCTCCTTAGACCAATAAAGTTGCTAAATTATCTCAGTTTCCTCAACTTGTTCTTCTCTGCTTAAATGAACACCATTCTGAATATTTGCACGTTAATATTGCACCAAAACAATAAATATTCACACTGTAAACACCCTTGCTAGTGGTTCATGGGATTGGCAAAAACAATATACCTACATATTTTTTTAAATTATAGTAATTTGACCCGTATCTAATTTTTATTTTTGTTTCGGTTTTTGAAAATATAGAAAAATTTTAGCCGAGAATATTCTCGAGAATATTCTCGTTCTCGAGAATATTCTCTTCAGAATATTCTCTTCTAACATCACTAGATATGGTAACTTTTAAGAAAGAAAGCTCAAAGAAATCAGTGTTTTAGGAGAAAAGAAATTGTTCTCTCGGTGTATAGGTACACAGCGGCAAAATTAAAGGAACACCTTAAAACTGGGACATGTTAGATGTCTCGAATTTCCTAAACCTGTTGTCCGATTTGAGTAATTTTTTTAGTATGTTAAAGCGTTTATATTCAAGAAAATCGATGTAATGATATTGTTGCTAGACATGTAAGTATCATTTTATACCGGGTGTAACAATCATACTGTGTTTTTTCCTTAGTCCGGAACACCCTGTGGAATATTCTACCTATTAAAACTCAATTGTAGCCTGAGCGAAATGCCACACGGGCGATAATTTACGGCGCCGTAAGAGCAGTAAACCCATTGGTTGACTAACTCCTCCACCAATTGTAGATGAAATAGGAGTTGGTCAACCAATGCCTCGTCAGGTTTACTGCTCTTACGGCGCCGTAAATTATCGCCCGTGTGGCCTTAACCTTAGCCTTTCTTAACATTTTGTTTTTTAATTCATTCGCTTATGTTCGGTAATAAAAGAGATATAATATGTACTTTTATATTACAAATGAGGTATGCTATTTGGTCTTGATCAGTATCATTCGAAATCTCGAGAGCTACTGTTTCTACCTCTTGTAAGATTCTAGGAGGTGTCAAAAGTAGTCTTTTGCCAATTATGTCACACAAATGTTCGATCGGGTTAAGATCTTGACTTAAAATATAAGGAACCGATAGCACGGTAGCTAAGTTCTTCGATATGTAAGATCACTGATTGAACACACTCATCGCGGGGTCAAATTCTTGTAACGCGTTCCACTTCCACCAAATAACAAAAAAAAATTCCACCAAATAACAACAAAAAAAAATACGGACTCAATTGAAATTTTAAATAATAAATCTACTAATTTTCACAACAAACCAGACACTTTTTGACTGTTAACAATTTGAAATCCATTAAATTGGTAATTTCTCATGGCCTACTTTAGGCTTGTCTATTAAACTAAGCAGAATATGAGGATTTATTGACGAAAAACATGGCTAGTTGTTAACGTACCTAACTTTTTTGTTATCCAAGAAAATGTTATTAAAGTCTAAGGCTACAATTGAGTTTTAATTTCAATACTTTATATGTGCTAAAATATTCGACAGGGTGTTTTTCGAACTTTAAGGAAAAAACACAGGACGATTGTTACACCAGGTATAAATTGACATTTACCTGTCTAGCAACAATATTATTACATCGATTTTCTTAAATAATAAGGCTATAAAATACTCAAAAAATCACTCAAATCGGACAACAGGTTTAGGAAATTCGAGACATCTAATATGTCCCATTTTTAAGGTGTTCCGTTAATTTTGCCGCTGTGTGTATAATCAGAGAGGAACAGTAAAAATTGGGCATGAAATATCCGAAAAGTCTAAATTATGAGAGGAGATAGATAAGGATGCATGTTATCACTTCTATTATTAAATGCTTATTCTGAAGAACTTACAGAACCTATAGAAATAGGCAAAGGAATAAGACTCATTGTGCCTTATGTTCTTTAATTTAATTATAGATGACATCATCAAAAGTACATAAATAAAGACGATACAGAATGGAAAACAAAGAAGTAAAAGTACTCTTTTACGCAGACAACGCAATAATGATAACCCAAGATGAAGATAGTCTGCAAAGACTAGTTCAGAGATTTAACATCAGAGGAAAAGAATTTAAGATGACAATCTCATCACAGAAAACTAAACAATAGTAATCACCAAAGAACCAATCAGATGTAAAATATACATTAATGGTATCAGTATTGAATAAGTAATGGAAATAAAATACCTTGGAGTTTCACTATAAAGTTATGGAGACCTGGACAAAGAAGTGAGAGATCAAGAACAAAACACAAATGGACTGACAGGATGCTTTAATCATACTATATTGCGAAACCGACATATTACGACTGAGGTGAAGTCAAGAATTTATAAAGCTAGTGTAACAATAAAAATGACATATGCATCAGAAACAAGACCCAACAAAGCCACAATACAAAGACTACTGGAAATGGTAGAAATGAGAGTACTGAGAAACATTACAGGATATATGCTGAGAGATCGAAAGAAGAGTGAAGACATTAGAAGAAAACGTAACGTACAAAGTACAAAATAATTGACACTAAGTAGAAAAAAAATAATACAGTAACCACATAAACAGAAAGAGTATCAATCCGCCAATGCACAAGCAGAATTGCTTATAACAAGGAAAATAAAGAAGAAGAAAGAATAAAGGATAAAATATTAATGTGGAGTGAAGAATATGGACTCTTCTTCATCATAAAAAACCGTTCATGAAACTTATTAGGAACAACAATATTAACGGAAACCTACTGAAAGGAGGGCAGCAGCTTGAAAACACTAATAATAAAAAATATCGACTACACTGCCGAAATAAAAGGAATGAAGCACGTGCAAACTTTATACAAATGGAAAAGGTTTTTTGCAGCAGAGACTTGACATTAACCTTAAAAATACGATTGATTAAATTTTACGTATACACTGTCCTATGGAGCAGCAATCGTAAATTTATAGCTTAAAACACATGATTATGCCGTAGAATATTAAGGTATCATAAAATATAGGAAGCCCTAATGAAGAAATACAGAAAATAGCAGAAAGGCAACCTATAAACAGCATCGAAATGCAAGAACTGCAAGCAGCAGTTAGTAAGTCAGAAAAAATCCAAGAATAATAAATTCAGTTTAGGATCAAGAAGAATATTATAGCTGCATCACTTAGGAGACTGTTACATTTAAACAGAACCATATGAAAATGATAAAGTTGTCTGATGACTGAAGTTAGTCTTCCGTAAAAACATGACTCTGTCAAAAGGAGACTCTTTCATGTAAGTAAATAATATGACGTTATTTTCCAATATAATTGGTTACAATTAAATTTACAGTCGATTTAATTAATTGATTGGTTGACTTACCTGTTAAGGAGGGACAATCATAATTGTCCTATCTTACATTTCGAACATTTGTACTTATGGTAGTGGTCTTTTCGGGCCGCTGATCACAGTTTAAAGAAGCAGAAGAAGAAAAAGAAGATTATTAAGCTTCTTGACAAGTGACGTCCGCTCATCACTGTTTTTTTTTTTATATTTTTATCGCACAAGACATGGGTGGGTTCAAAAGGATCAATGGGGGGGAGCGTACAAATGTTCGAAATGTAAGATAGGACAATTATGATTGTCCCTCCTTAACAGGTAAGTCAACCAATCAATTAATTGTCCTTCACATAACATTTCGAACATTTGTACTTATGGTAGGCTGTTGAAAGATTAAACAATATTGTGCGATAAATAAACAAAAGTACATTGCAATCCAAAAATGAATAGTACTTAGTAATTTTTTTTTTTTTTTTTTTTTTTTAGAAACTTTACACAAAATATATACATATGTATACCTAACTAACATATTAGAGCAATTATTAATTAAGATTCATGTTTATATTTTAATTATATGAGATGTGTACCTTCAACCAGGTACAAATAAAAATAATAAGAAAATTAATGTTCTTACTAATATTAGTAACCTACACATGTAATATAATTACAATTACATACAATTACATGGACTCACCAGACAATACGGTTTTGCAAGGAGTCCGTAATCTTTTGCTAGAGGTTTATTATAAAAAATATTGAATACTTGAGAATTTTCTGTCCATCTCGCCGTCTCTCTAATATCTTCTATAATCCAGTTCTAACTCCCGCTGAGGTAGATGCATGTCTGACACTATACACTTCAAAAATATTAGTGTCTATATTTTTAATTTAAAAAAATGTTATATCCATCTACTCAACGCCTGGGTAGATGTTGCTTTCTACGTCTCTTTTTTTTTTGTTTTTAGTTATAAACAAATTGTCTTCCGATTGAGGACGAATGTTTTAGAAATCTCTAAACACTCTCAACTGTGTTTTTTGTTTTAAATAGGTTGCTATTTGTTTATTTATTATTATTATTATTTTTTGGGGAAGTTTTTATCCTATGTTATATCAAAATGTCAATTTTATCTTGATCCATGAAAATATTCTGAATTTTTATTAGGTACAGGATTTGCAACCTCTGAACTGAAGTGAGTGCAATCAACATTACAAGTTTGTAAGTAAGATCTTTCAGGGAAAGACTTGTGAGACGAAATAATGTTTCTAAATAAAGTAATACTGGTAGAGGGTCCCAAGTTAATTAATATTTGGGCAATTAAGGTTTGAGGTTATATATACATTTGTAAAAAAAAAATTTAAAAATGTTTTTATAATATTCTAGGATATCTTCTATCAACGCCAATGCAGCACTGTGAATGTTTATACGAGCTATAATTATAATCCTGTTCTACGATAGATTTAATAAAATTAAAATTTGATAATTCATAAGCAAAATGGTTACTATTTTATACTAAACCGTCGCCATCTCTTGAAAACTGTATCATACAGATTTAGTGATTTGTTGTAATAGTTGGGATCGAATCCTCAGGAATGCCTTTTCTTAAAAAGCTTGCCTGACAAGAATATGGAAACCCAAAGGATGTCCTGGATATAAAAGCCCAAATAAAAATTCTAGATTAAATTTTTATCAGGTCCATAATTATCTTTTTGGTTGTGTAAGGTGTGGTTGTCAAAGGTTGTGTACCAAGGCTGAAAAACATAAAATTTAAATCCATGCCAATCTAGAGTTAAGGCATTGGCTTTCTCTGATCCGGGGTCAGGGTTCAAAATTACATACCTTGCACATTTTTTTTTTTTTTTTTTTTTTAGGATATGTGGCAGACATATCGATTTCTGGAATAAGAAGCTGCTCAAAAATTATAGTAACACAATTATCACTTAAAGAATACCTACTCTGTTTCAATTTTTAAAGATCTTGATTCCGAGTCAGGCAAAAGCATTTTTTTTTACTGTTATAGATGCAAAAATAATTTTTAAATTCCTATTTTCACAGAATTATTAAACTTATCTGCAAATGTTGAGTACTGTACACTACCCATCTTGTTATTGCAAGACACAGCTGTTGCGTTATTTATTCCTAGAAAAATGTTACAATTCCTATATTCGTTCAAAAAGGATTTCAAGCCACTATATGCTGCTAGTAACTGAAGTACATTTATATGTAGTTGTTGTTCATGACTCCAAAAACCATGAGTTTTGTTATCAATGCAGCATACCCGCCATGCTAAAAGATATATGCATCGCAAAATATTTCAAGTACATAATTGGATTATTTTATATTTTGCTCACTAATTGGTTTGTTATTTAACCACCAATTGTAATCGTTTTTAAGTATTTAGGTATGGTCATTTCAGTGTTATAACTATTAGTTTAAGAAAGAGGCTACTTTTCTTTTTTATTTATTTATATATATATATATATATATATATATATATATATATATATTTTTTTAGTATAATTTTCCATATTTAACTTCCATAAATGGACTAACTGTTACAAACTGACCGATTAAGGCTGCAAATGATCATATTTTACATGTACTTTTATTTTTGATGTTCTGAATACTATTAGATATTTTTTTTTTTTTTTTTGTCAGCAGGTGCAAAATATATCAGGTTCGAATCAAACGTAAAACCAAGAAAAGTTATATTTTGTGTGGGTGAAAGTATACTTTTCCTTTTTTTTTTTTTTATTTATAGTAAATCCCAAGCAGAAAAACATAGAAAATGTTTAAACAATATTTTCTTTACATTTTAAATATGATTTTGAAATTGGTAAATGGTCCTCTAAAAAATTGACAAAAGTAAAACCTCCTGTTATTAGATTATTTAGGGCTGGTTTTAAAGTTTTTGTAAATATAAAAGCCGAGATATTATTCAAACCAAACGGTAAACAGTTTAATTAATATAAAAAAGTTCTGTACTTAAATTTTAAATATTTTTTAGAATTTTAATGAACAGGAATAGCAAAATAGACAACTTTTAAATCTATTTTTGCCATAACCCTTGAAAATGAGCTTGAGGACTGACCTATTATAGTCTTCCAGCTTAAAATATGTGGCTTCTATAAAGCAATCCAATTGTTTTAAATTCAAAACAAAATCTCTGATTTCCGTCCTTTTTGGGCACAAAAAACTACGAAAAATAAATTGTCCTTTTGTATGTGAAGAAGGAGAAATAGTAATTTTTAATTACTTTTCAAGTATTTTTTTTTTTTTTTTTTTTTGGGTCTATGAGAACTTTTGGTGCTCTCTCTTCAGAGGGCGTTGTTTTAAATAAAATATTAAAACCTTAGACCCAACTTAAAACTTTCTTATCTGAAGTAATCCCTTTCCATATTTTAATACAGTTAGCAATATTACCCTATTAATTTTTATTGACCTTTAGTATGACATCCTGGTTGTTCTCATTTGCTTTTGGTACTGCTGTCTGTTCGATTGTTTGTATCTCGATGCTAGTAGAGGGTCATTTGAGTACTGACTTTGTCCAAATCTTGGTCTGCTCAAGGTTGGATTGAAGTTTAAACGCTGCTGATTAAAGTTGCTAGATTCTGAAAGAACTCTTGATGGATGCTGAGTGGAAACAGCAGCTTGGCTTTGTGGTACAGTTTTTGGATAAACAGTGGTCTTTTGTGGCTTCGTAATGACTTCGAGATGACTTAATAAAGCTGATTTTGTATCTTTGTTTAATATTTTTGACAAAACCAAACAAAAATTTATTGTAAGTACACTTACTAACTTTGTAATATCAAGGTAGACGATAAAAATCAATGCAGAATGTGCAAAAAGTAGTTAAATATATTTTATTCTATTCTAAACTTCTGGGCTACTATAAGTAACTCTGCGAAATCGGAGTAGCTCAAAATAAAGATTTTCTGGGCTACTAAAAAAAAGTACCCTCTTCTAGTTTTATTGTTTGAGGACAAACCAAACAAACATTTAATGAAAGCAGTAAACTTACTACCCTCGTAATATGAAATCTAGCCAAAATGTGCACAAAGTAGTTGAATAAATACATTTTATTGTATTCTAAACTTCTGGGCTACATTAGAGTACCTCGGAGAAATAGAAGCAGATAAAATAATCATAAAGATTGTCTGGGCTGCTAAAAAGTACCCTCTGCTGTAATTTTATTGTTTGAAGACAAACCAAACAATAAACTTGGTGTAATTAAACTTGCTTGTAATCTTAAATCGAAGTAGAATTTACAAAAGTAGTGAAATAAATATAATTATATTGTATTCCAAACTGCTGGGCTACTGTAAAAATACCTCTGAGAAATAGAAGCAGATAAAATGATCATAAAGATCGTCTAGGCTACTAAAAAATACCTCTGCTCTAGTTTTATTGTTTGAACACAAAACCAAACAAATAATTTAGTGCAAGTAAACTTGCTTGTAACGTGAAATCGAAGTAAAATTTACAAAAGCAGTTAAACTAATATATTTTGTTCTATTCTAAACTTCTGGACTACTGTAGAGTACCTCTGAAAAATAGAGGCAGGTCAAATAATCATAAAGAATTTTTGGGCTGCTTAAAAACACCCCTGCTCTAATTTTATTGGTAAACCCTTTATTTTGTTCTATTTTAAACCTTTGGGCTATAATTTTATTGTTAAACCCCTAATAATTTAGTCTGTATTACTTTGGGCTACCTTAAGTTATCCTTATTGACACAAACAATATAAATTTTTGCATAATATCATGTCTGTCGGACATTTTGCTACAAAATAAACATTAATAGGAAAATCAGAGCAGTGTGGCAACATAGCGCCTGTTACATCTCTGTGTGTTTTGACAAATACTATTGACGTTTTGAGTATTTCGAATAGGGAAGAAGGCGAGATATAGTAACTATGACAACAGAGAAAATATATTGATAACAACAAAATAGGACCCCAAGTTTGAATTTGATTAAAATTGTCATTTCGTAAATATTAAATATTTATAGTTCGATCTATTCACACATAATTTAATTTATCTAACATAAAATAATTCAAAAATATCTTATAAATAACTTGGTCTTTTGGGATAAAACCCAAAAATATCATATAAATACCTTAACTCTACCAGTTTCTGTTGCAAATTTTCATATTTCCGCCTCTTTCGGGATACATAATTATTCTCTGATGACTTTTGTTGTATTTTAAACACTTTCTAATAATTTTTATAAAACTATTTGGAAACCACTTGTGATCAGTACAGGCACAGAAAAAAAAAACAGTAATGAGCGGACGTCACTTGTCAAGAAGCTTAATAATCTTCTTTTTCTTCTTCTGCTTCTTTAAACTGTGATCAGCGGCCCGAAAAGACCACTACCATAAGTACAAATGTTCGAAATGTTATGTGAAGGACAATTGATAAATTAATATCACTGAATCACATCAAACTTATCGCCGATTAAAACCAACATATATATTTATAATAATAGTACACTTTTACATAATAATGACCGTACCTTAATTTTCTAGAAAACACAGGTTACTTCAAAATTTTCAAGGTTACAGTATTTACACTAAACTTATAGCACAGAGATACACACAAGAATTACTATGCTAACAAAATCGTATTTTATTAATTATTTAGCTTAAGATACTTATCAGACTGATAATAAGAGTATGAAAACAATGAACGTTGTAAAATTACCGTCGCCGTCGTGAAATTAAACATAACGAGATATATGAGGTAGATGACACAAATATTTCTGGTCTAATGAACTGATCAACAAAACTTTTTTTTATTACCTACATTTTGCAACTTCACACATTAGTGTGAAGTCGGATCCAGATTTAAAATAAATTAAATTACCAGGGCTAGTTTTACTTCTTATTAAAGATTCTTGATAACTATTCACAAGAAATAATACGAGGAAAATATCAATAGGTACCATATATAAAAGAAATAAATTCAACATTTCAACAATATTCAAAACAACAAACACATGGAGATTTATACTGCGAGGTATAAGTTCGGGATATAGAAAATTGAAAATTGTGCTCATTTTCATAGTTGATTTTCTCGTGAACAGATTCACTAATTCACTTAATTTTTCGGGTCTAGGACGTTTCATCGCCGCCGTTTCGATGCCGCCAGTTCGATGCCGATGCCGGCCGATTCATCGCCAGTCAATTAATCGCTATCTGATATATTTCCGAATTTTCGACAGTTACAATTATTAGTTATTTTTAGTATTAATAAGGAATTCTAGGAAATGCGAGATATGACGGCGATGAAATGGACTGGTGATGAACCGGCGGCATCGAAACGGCCGGCGATGAACCGGCGGCATCGAAACGTCCCATTCCGTAATTTTTCTTATTATTTTAGATTTTTCTTTGGCATTTACACAATTATTGGTCAAAGGTTTACTAAAACTTCTGTTTTGTACTTATACTGGGTGGAAGAAAAGAAATGTTTTTCTTATGTTAAGTTTGAGACACCCTGTAGGGAGGACAGGTTACAAATATAAGTATTCATTGGAATCGTATTGTAGTCTTATGTTTGATGAACATTTTGTTTTTTGAATGTCCCTGATATTTTTAGAAACAAAGAAAATAGACAGTTAACATGTATTTTAACTGAAACAAAAGTTTAAGACACCCTGTAGGGAGGAAAAGGTACACAGGTGGGTATATCTTTATAGTGATATCTTTAATAAAAAAGAAACTAAACGGTTTTACTCTTTAATATATGCGTTTTAACTGACGACATGCGCTAATTGAGGGGGCCATGACTTTGCCTTATCATACCACTGAGATGAAATTATTCCCTATATACAGGGTGATTCATTAATAATTGTCCATATAGTAACTGGAGAAATCTTAGCACAAAATGCAAAGATTTAACCTAAAACACTTAAATAAAATGTGGTTCCTTATTGAGTTACAGGGTGTTTTATCTAAAAATTTAAAAACTATTTTTGCTCAGCATTTTAAAACTTTGCGACGTATTCTTTTCATACTTGGCAGGAAGTATAGGTACTGTAAAAGCTACTAAATTATGTTAAACAAACGTTTCTGGCTATTACCAGAGGCGTACGACGGGGGAAAGTGAATGGTTGACCCTTTCCAAATTCTACGCCACTGGCGAAATTGCTATTTAAGTTCAATTTTTGGATTCTCCAATACTTTCTATGAAAATAATATACTCTACATTCGTAAAGATAAAGTCATTAATTTTCGAGATCTTTGAAGTTAAAAATGAAACGACACGGTTATTTTGATAAATGTATTGTGTTGCTTCATTTTTAATTTCAAATATCTCGAAAACTAATAATTTTATCGTTACGAATGAAGAGTATATTATTTACATAAAAAGTATTGCAAAATCAAAAAATTACCCTAAAATAGAAATTTCGTCAGTGACGTAGAATTTGGGAAGGGTCAACCAGCCACTATCCCCTGTCGTACGCCTCTGGTAGTTGCTAGAAACGTTTATTTATCTTAAATTAGTAGGGTGTACAGTACCTACACTTACTGCCAAGTATGATAAGGATATGCCAAATAGTTTTAAAGTACTGAGTACAAATAATTTTTAAATTTTAATGATATGAATCATATCATAAATTAATCAAAATAACTATGCCGTTTCATATATTTAACTTCAAATATCTCGAAAACTAATGACTTTATCGTTACCAATGAAAAGTATATTATTTACGTAGAAAGTATTGGAAAATCTAAAAATGGCACTAAAATAGTAATTTCTCCAGTGGCGTCGAATTTGAGAAGGGTCAACCATTCACCATCCCCTATCGTACGCCTCTGGTAGTAGCTGGGAACGTTTGTTTATCATAATTTAGTAGGGTGTCTAGTAGTCGCACTTTTTGCCAAGTATGAAAAGAATACGTTGAATAGTTTTAAAATGCTGAGCAAAAATAGTTTTTAAATATTTAGATAAAACACCCTGTAACTCAGTAAGGAACCACATTTTGTTGAAGTGTTTTAGGTTAAATCTTCGTATTTTGTGCTAAGGTTTCTCCAGTTACTATATGGACAATTATTAATGAAACAGCCTGTATAGTGCGAAAGAAACAGCGTTCAAAGAAAAAAATCTGTGTAATGTATCTCTCGCTATTTACAGAGCCTTCACGTAGACGTAGACACCAAATCCGTACTTACTCCCAAGGAAATTCCACCCCAAAACATCACAGAGCCTCCACTAAACTCTCTCGTGTCTCTAATGTTGCGCTGTGCATACCGCTTACCTGGTAGACAAATAACTCTTATATGTGACGATCAGAACTGTTTACGTTATGTGCCTTTTTGTTTTTAAAGTTTTCTTAACTGTTATTTTTTAGTGTGGTTTTGTTTCAGGCAAAACACATGTTAAAGGGTAAAACCACCTATTCTTTGTTTTAAAGTTATCAGGGAAATTCAAAAAGCAAAACGTTCCGAAAACATAATACTACAATACACTTTCGATATATACCCACACTTGTACTTTGTCTTACCTACAAGACTTAATATAGGAAAAACCTTTCTTTTTTCCACCAGGTATAGGTTAAAAAAAAGTTTGAGTAAACCTTTGTCCAAGTGTGTAAATACCAAAGAAAAATCTAGAATAAAAAAAATTAGCGGAATCTGTTAATCTGTTCACGAAAAAATTAACTATGAAAATGAGCATAATTTTCTATATCAATAAGTTATACCTCGAAGTATATTTTATGTAAATCTAAACCTAACAATGAACAAGAAAAAACAAATAATTGTATTTATAAAATACCTTGTAAATGCGAACATTTTTATTTAGGTGAAACATCACGACCATTAAACGTTAGAATAAGTGAACATTAATCTTATATTAAAAATAGAGAATTTGATAGATCTCAAATATGTAAGCACGGATGAGACAATGGAGATAGAGTTCAATGGAAAGATTCAAGTATAGTCCTGAAAGAAACAGATAGTAAAAAGAGAAAAATCAAAGAAGCGGCTCTAATTATGTTAAACGAAAACAATAATTGTGATTTCTCAGAGTTTGGTGTTAATTTTGAGAGTGAACTAAATATAAGACCAAAATTTATAATGTCGGGATAGTATCATGAAGTTTTTTCCTGGTTTTTCCTCGTGATTTTACTATGGAATCACTTATCACTAATACGAGAATTTAACTGTCATCATTGGATGAGGTTGTCTTTTTAAAGAAAATCACATGCTATGATTATTCTGTCGGATATTTTTCAGTTAAAGTCGATTTCATGTATTCGAATGAACTATCTTCCAATAAAGTCGTCCCAGGAATGCAACTCATAAATATTAACAATATCATTTTAAAGTCGTTTACTTTAAAATGTAACAAAAATTCTTAGTACCTACTAAGATTACAAATTTATTTTTAAAGCTGTAGGATATGCCAGAGAATATGCAACAACATCGTCGCAAGAGACTTTCAGTTATCCACTGCTGAATTTTTATTTAAAATTTGTGTAGGAAATAAACTAAAGGTGATTAATAAAAGGAAATAACTTAAAACAAGCACTAACTTGAGTTTGTAAGGCTTAGAAAAAAAAAAGAGTTTTATAAGAACTATTAAAGAACTATTCTAACTCACCTGGATGTTTAAATTCATACTTCAGAGGATCCAAATTCTTTTCTTCACACACTTTCTTCATAATATCTTCCAGAAGCACATTTCTACTGACTCGAGTCACATACAATTGATTTCGAGGTAAGTGCACCTTCAATCTAAAAGTACTTTCAAATGGTTGATGTCCTGGTGGAATATTCTTTGGTACCGCAACACTCTTTGTTTTAGGTACTACCTTAATGTGTTGAGTGTCTAAGGTGCCAATGGGTGTATTAGGTGTATAAGGAAGAATTTTGTCGCTACGATCGGATGATGGTGCCACTCCCAGAGTTTGCAGCGTGTAGTTAGAAAGCTGGAGCTGGTGCGTGGTGGTTATTTGAACCAGAAGATCCATCATCGGTGTGCTATTAAAAAATACAGAAATATTAAATAGAAATCATATTCTGAATTAATATTCTAAATTTATATCTATACTTTATTTGCATTTATATTATCGAAAAAGATCTCTGCCTATAAATAAAAAGTGTAACATAAACAAGAAACTATTTTGAATCTCTTGTAAGCTAACAACATTTACTTTTAGCTAACTTACTTTTAGCTATCTTGTAAGCTATCAACATTTATAAAGGGTGTATAACGTAAATCGGGATAACTGAGAGAAAAATGAAAGGAAAAATCAGTGCCATAACAAACTCCGTCAACACCCCCCCCCCCCCCGAGGGGGTGGCGACGGAGCCCCTAATTAGAAATAAGGCCCCTTTTAAAAAATTACTAAATGCGACTTGTATAACAAAAACTTATATCTCACAATAAAACACTGAAAAACGTTTGTTTTCTATACTTCCACAAAATTTATTACAACTATGTTATTACTACAGCTGTTTCGGCAAAGTGCCTTTCTCAAGTGATATATTTTACAATGTGTTTGCCTTTTTTAAGTCTTTAACTGAAGAGGTTGAGGAGTGGGGAGCTGTTTGTCTCGAGTTGGTCATTCAGAATTATATCTGTATTTTTCAATTTATTAATTTCCATTGATTCTAAAAGTGATGCCAGTATATGTGAGAGAGGCGAAATATGAGATGTGGCAAAATAACAACAAAAATAGCCAGATACATAAAAAAGAAAGGAATAACACCAGCTTTCAGAACTAACAACAACTTAAGCAAACATATTAAAAACAATAAAAGCCGAAAGAGAAAGCAACTACAGAGTGGTGTGTACAAACTAACTTGTGGTGACTGTCCGAAAACTTACATCGGTCAAACTGGCAGAACTTTTGACAAACGGATAGCAGAACACAAAAAGGCTTTCAACAATAGAAAAACAGACACTTCTACATAAGCACTTCACCTTCTAGATCATAATCATTCTTTCAATGAAGAGTTTCAAATTCTACATATTCAAAATAAAGGCCTTAAGCTATCACTTTTAGAATCAATGGAAATTAATAAATTGAAAAATACAGATATAATTCTGAATGACCAACTCGAGACAAACAGCTCCCCACTCCTCAACCTCTTCAGTTAAAGACTTAAAAAAGGCAAACACACTGTAAAATATATCACTTGAGAAAGGCACTTTGCCGAAACAGCTGTAGTAATAACATAGCTGTAATAAATTTTGTGGAAGTATAGAAAACAAACGTTTTTCAGTGTTTTATTGTGAGATAAAATGAACTTCCATCAAGTAACGGTCGAATCCATCAAAAACTTATATGTGTTACAGCCCAGTAATTGAACGTGAAATAAGGCGCTAGCGCTACCGTGTAATTTTCAGTATCACCACCGAAATGGTCAAGTCAATACTTTTTGAGTTATTTGCGAATGAAAATGTTTATTGTTCAATGGAAAAACCACGTTTTCAGGCGCTTTTTCCCAAATAACTTAAAATAATTTAGATCGAAAAAACAAAAAATTCTATATAACTTATAAGCAAGTGAAAAAAAATGGTGTATATATGAAGTCTGTAGACCCAGAAAAAGCAGTGTTGTCTAATGAAAAGTAGGTTCTTATTTGTCAAATTCTAAATAGATTATTTCAACGTCATCATCATCAATGGCGCTACAACTCTTCGTGAGTCTTTGCCGCGTTTACTATTGCCTTCCATATTTGTCGGTCCTGTGCCACTAATTTCCTTGTCGCACTCCCATTTTCTCTACATCTCCTGATCAGATATTTCAACGTGAAATAACCAAAAAATGAAGAACTTTTCGAGGGAAGCTCAATAAAACTTTATTAAAGTGTTCAAAAAAGCTTTATTTTTATTTTCTATACGTTTCTAAGTTTCTAGCATCAAAACTAAGCGAGTTACGCTCAAAATAAAGTTATTTCTTTTTTTAAAATCGTAAAAATCTCCCCCTATTTAGTATCCCAAATGAAACTAATCATTGCCGCTTCACAAATTAACAATTTTTTTTATATGACCTGTAAATTTCACCGATTCAAAGTGCTTATTTTCGAAAGGGTTGAAAAGTGCTTGAACGAGTCAATAATTACGAGTGTATGCAAATTGTGAACAGCCATATTTTAACCAATTTTTGTCTTACAGAAAAAAAATAAAACAAAAATATTTATAAAGGAGAAAATCTACATTTCTTTACTCTTTGAGATTTTTCGTATCACTAATATGTACTTTTAAATGTCTATTAGATACTATTACCAAATTACTAAAAAAGGACATTTTTCCAAAATAAAAAAACTTTCTATATTATAAATCCAAATTTCTTCAAAAATAAGAACTTTGAACCGGTCACACTTTAAGATCGCAAAAAGTAATAATGGTAAAGCGCTAACGATTAATTTTATTTGAGGTGCTAAATAGGGGGAGATTATCACGATTTTTTTACAAAAAAAGGGCCAACTTTATTTTGGGCGTAACTCGCTTAGTTTTGATGGTAGAAAGTTATTATAAAAAATAAAAATAAAGCTTTTGTGAGTTTTCCCCGAAAAGCGCTTCATTTTTTGGTTATTTCGCGTTGAAATATTCGATTTGGAATTGGACGAATAAGAATAATTTTTCATGAGCTACAACTCTGCTTTTACTCTGTCGATAGGCTTCAGTGTCTTCACTAAACCGTCTGAAAATGTGTCTTTTTGTTGAAAAATAAACAATTTCACTCGCAAATAACACGAAAAGTATTGACTTAGATAAAGAAACTCTATATAGCGAGTTGCTTATAATTACTAGTCAATTTATCCATTTCCGGACTTATTTTAAAAGTATGTTTTTCACCCCCGAGAGTTCAGAGAGGAGTGACTTTCACCCCCCAAGTAAAAGCAACCAACGGCACAAGTCCAACTTTGAATTGGAGGGTAACTAGAACCTACATCCAAATTGTCAAACAAATCCGTCATAAAGCTGATAATTACACTTCAAAACGGTCATTTACTGGGCTATTAGTGTATTCACGCACTGTTTATGACAACTTACATTATTCATCTTTATTGTTACAGAATAAAACAAAACAAAAATTAATAAATGATTATATTATTACATAGTATTATTCTGTGAGATGAACAACTTTCTTCGTGCACTACTTCTGCGGGGGCCTCTAGGAAAATGACTGGTATCAAACGACAGGCCCAGAAGAAAAAAATACAGCTGTATGAAGACGACGATAAAAGAACAATTGATCGATAAAAAGGAACCAGAATAAATAATAATATAAATAAAAATAATATGAATAGTAAATAATTATTTTCGGAAAAAAGAAGGAACATGAGGAAAATTTGTAGGAAAAAAGATTATTCTTGGATTAGATATTAGAGTTAATTAAAGAATAATTTTTGAAAAAGTCATGGATAATTTTAGTTAGACATAAAAAAAGAGAGAGGACCCAATACAAATTCTGGAGAAGATGTTATAAATACGGAGAGGAGGGGCTACATTCTTTTTCGGCAAAAGAGATGAGAAATTAGAAAGGTAAGCCAGACATTTTAAAAATTTATTAAATACTGAAAAACAAGATAAATACATTTAAATACAAACATCGCAGGTAAACTAAATCAAATTATTAATGAAGAGGAAAACCTACGAATGATAAATATAATAGAATATAATGATAATGATGCAATAGATATTATGATGCTTTTCATGTATGAAGTAAGTGCCAAGGAACAAATATCCAAACAGCGAAAAATACTTAAAAGAATATAAAGATTCTCTCCCTCCCATTATCTTGCTATAATCTTGCAAGTGCGAGTTGTTTGGCTTGGTGCTCACTGCTCACCCTAAATACTGGGGGTTCCACGGGGATTTCATGAATATTTGGTGCTTTGTTCTTTTTCATCTTTTAAATAGTTTTTTGGATTGCTTGAATTGTTTCCTGTAAGGATTGTGGATTCGATCTGACTTTCTTCAGGGTTTATTTGCACAGTCCACATTACCATCATTAGTGCATAGCATATCCTTGAAATGCTTCGCCCATTTCTTAAGGGTGTTCTCTTTAGCAGCTACCATGTTACCATCTCTCTCTAAACATACATGTTCAGTCTCAGTTCTATTCTTTTCTTGTGCCGTTTCCTTTTGTGTAAAACCTTGCTGTATCGTGGTGGTTCAGAAGAGTTTCCAACTTCCATCATTTTAGTTCCATGTTCTCTTTTATTTCTCTTGTCTATATGTTTTTACTCTCTCTTAAGCTCCTTGTAAGATTCAACCGTTGCTCGCGATTTTGTTTATTGCATGCCCATATATGCATAATTTTTTCTTCTAGTAGCTTCCTCGCACTCATCATTAAACCTTCCTAGTACCTGATTTTCTGCAGATTTTATAAGTTTCTTATACAGTGCTAGTCAAAAGTCCGTACTCCCCCTCGTATCTTTTGAACGGTTATACTTATAATAGTGAAATTTAGAGGGAGGAAATAAACGGACATAGGCAGGCACGGATACAGGGGGGCCGTCAACGGGTCCATGGACCCCCCTATTGTATTTAGTCAATAAATATTTTTTTATTATTTATTATTTTTTTCTGTTAACTTTAAACTTTAAGCCATCAGCACAACACTAAATTGCACGACAACCGCTTCCAAAGAATTGAAAGAAGCCATAAAATCTAATAAAACACACTTCTCTGAAAAATAATCTGCAGGCGCATTTGTTTAGGTACCGGTGGAACCATAAACAACGGAAATATTTTTCTCAATTCAAAGAACAGCAAAAATAATATTTTAAAACGCAAATACATTACACCGGGTATAGTATTTTTACTACAAAAACGTTATTACGTAGGTCAAAATTTTTGACGTAAGAGAACTGTCAAAACATTAGATTGTGACTTTTCATTATTGCCGTGTTTATAATAAACATAGCAATAATGAAAAGTCACATTCTAATGTTTTGACAGTTCTCTTACGTCAAAAATTTTGACCTACGTAATAACGTTTTTGTAGTAAAAATACTATATAAACCTTATCTCATGAAAAGTCACGTTTCAAACTTGCTATACAATAAAGATATAATTTGTATTTTACTAGATAATCCATGCGTACCTACCCATTGATGGGATTATAATAGTGTATTTTATCCTTAGAGTAAGTGCGAGTCGTATGGCTAAATCGGGAAAATATAATATATGAGCAATGTTGCCCCAGGTCTTGGACAAAATTTCGGGAAACTGATCCTATTTTTTCGGTAGAAATCGTCAAATTTCGGTAGATTTCATTTTTGCTTCTTTTGCTATCACATTGCAAAAAAATGATACTTTGGGTACCAGTATTCAAAAATAAACTACATTCATCATCATATAATGATCAATAATCACCATTCATCATAAAAATCATTCAAAGTCCAAAATCGGTATACCTTAAAAAATGTATTTTCTCGGCTTTCTAGGTATTATAGGGCAATTTTGTTCATTTTTTTAAACCCAAAGTAACTCGAGTAGAGCCGTCTAACTAACGCAATACTAAATATCAAGGGTGCTTTAGTTTTATTATAAGGAATTAATTTATCTATAATAAAATAAAACTGCATATTTTTTCCTGTTGTAGACTTTTTAAAAAAACTTACCACACGTGTACCTATTAAGGTTAAAAATACAAATATTCTTATTTGGAAGCTGTATAATTGTTTAAACAAGTTAAAATTTTTTGTTATAATAAATAATAGTTATAAGTTATTAACATTTATAAATTACTGCAAAAATAAGGGTTTTTTGCAATTATCTACAATTGTTTATGTATTTCAAATTAGAAACTATTAACATCTAGAATATTTATTTGAAACATTTTTCTTTAAAATCTACAAGGAATGTTTTATAGGCAAAACCATGATTTTTTACACTTTATAATCGTTTAAAAACAAAACAATGTCGGATATTGAAGCAATTGAGAACGAGAAAAATTTTTAATGTTCTTTAGTTATGTTGAAATAATGTAAGTTAAAAAGGTGCAAAATAAATTTCTCCTGTTTTAAGATTTTAATATAAATACTATTTTAGTTTGGAATTATCTTCTATATCAAA
This sequence comes from Diabrotica virgifera virgifera, assembly GCF_917563875.1. Lineage (NCBI taxonomy): Eukaryota > Metazoa > Arthropoda > Insecta > Coleoptera > Chrysomelidae > Diabrotica > Diabrotica virgifera. The sequence goes on from NC_065443.1 coordinate 172,427,677, forward strand.
ATAAGCCACAATCCTTCAGTATTCATTATTCAGATTCAGGTAGATATACATTTTACTCCCAAAATCATAATATAAAAGGACAAAGGACTGGTCATAAAATTGATATCGGTAAATCCGTATCTAGTCCAGGAACTGAAGCTTTTCACCTCGCAATTTTTAGAGAATGGATAGATTTGCTTGAAAATTTTAGAACAAGTTAGTAGTGGATAGTCCAAGGATTAAAATCTATATGATGCCGAAAGGCGCTTTTACCATGGGGGGTGGTTGCCACCCCATCCCGGGGGTTACCATTTTTTATTATATTTTGACCGCAAAAGTTGATAAAAACATTCATTTTAAGCAAAAAATGTTCTATACATTTTTTTTATAAAATGAATAGTTTTCGATTTATTCGCTATCGAAAGTGTTAGTTTTATATCGAAAAAATAAGTGTTTTTCAATAATATACTAATTTACTATTCACTCAATTATTGCCGTAGAAAAAATTTTTTCAAACCAATTTCTTGGGAACTAAATAAACTACAATTTCATATTTAAACATTTTTTCGTATCTCTGATGCTAATCTTTTTATTCTGAAGAAATCGACATTTTTACCAAACTACAAAAATTCGTTATTCGCTTTTAACTCCAGTTATTTACAAACTAACCTTTCTAAGCCAGTCAAACTTCTAGAATCTATTAATAATACATAAATAAAGAAGGATGAATAAGGCCAATGACTAAAAACACCGCTAACTTACATTATTATGCTTCCAATTGGATTTCTCCTTTTTTTTCAAAAAAATATATTGATTTTTTAACCGTAACTTTTCTATTTTTTATCTTAGAAAGTTTGGCAAAAAATAATTTTGTAGGTTTTTATAAGGTCTATAAGCCTATTAATATTAATTCTTTTTAAAATCCTCAGTCGCAAAAAGAGGTGACTTTGAAAGGGTTGGTAAAGGTGGTTTTTGCATGCTATTACAAGTTTTAATTATCAATAGTTCACTCAATTTTTGCTGTGGTAAAAATTTTTGCAAACCAGTTTCTTGAGAATTAAATAAGCTACAATTTCATATTTAAACATTTTTTCGTATCTCTGATGTTAATCTTTCTATTCTGAAGAAAAAGCCATTTTTTTCCAAACTACAAAAATTCGTTCTTCGCTTCTAACTCCATTTTTTTTAAAACTAATCATTCTAAGCCGGTCAAACTTCTAGAACCTATTAATAATATAAAAATAAAGAAGACCAAATAAGGTTAATGACTAATTTTAATTAGGGTGGTGATTAGGAGGTTGCTTCGGATCACTTTTTCTTCGCTGAAAAAAGTAGGGACTAACATTCTTTTCAATATATGTCACTTAATTTTTGAGCTAAAGACTTTGTTTTTATTTCTGGAGATAGATATTTTAAAATTCTTTAAATTAGTTTGAACAAGTTATCCTCGAAAAATGCATAGTTTTCCCGTCTTTTGACTTTGAAACTACAGTATTTAGCATTTGACGAAGAAAAGCTAATATTTAATAATGTATAGCTCGATTACTATTGGTCTTAAAAAAAATTAAAGAAACGGTTTTGTTTATTGTTTCAAAAGGTACATTTTTGTTAAGTAAAGTTGTTTTGATAAAACGAAAACTTTTGGAGTTATTAGCCGAAAACTTATTAACAACATTGATTTTTTCGATATAAAACTAACACTTTCGATAGCGAATAAATCGGAAACTATTAATTTTATCAAAAAAATGTATAGAACGTTTTTTGCTTAGAATGAATGTTTTTACTAACTTTTGCGGTCAAAATATAATAAAAAATTTCCACCCCTGAGTTGGGGTGACAACCACCCCCATGGTAAAAGCGCCTTTCAGCATCATATAGATTTTGATCCTTGGACTATCCACTACTTATTCTCAAATTTTCAAGCAAATCGATCCATTCTGTAAAAATTGCGAGGTTTTGTCCTATTTTAAGCTTCATTACTTGGACTAATCTGCTGGTTCGCACATTGTGTCACAAGCTAGTAAAAGCAATTCAAGAATTCTTGAAAATTGACTAAACTCTGTTGCCTAATCTATCCGGTAAAAAAAAATTTCTAATAATTTTGATTTTTTGGTAGAAAAAAAAATCGGCAGATTAATTTAAAAATTAAGAATTTTGATTTTTCGGTAGAAAAAAAGGAGAATTAGGTAGATCGGTAGATTTCATAGGTATTTGGTAGATTTGCCGAAAAATCGGTAGCTGTGGCATCACTTTATTTGAGGTAAGTCTGGCCCACGGTTATTAGACTTTATTACGGTTGTCTTGTCCGACGGTGGTGGGGAGACTTATATTTTTGACTTTACGTCACAAGAGTTTACATTCCCATATTTTTAAATTATTTTCGATCATTGAATGTGTGTTATTGTGTATATATGTGTATTATTTGTGTTATTATGAAATAATAAGACAAATAGTACACATTTTATCTTATACCGGGTGGCGAATCGTAAAAAGGGCCATAGGAAACTCAATGTAAAGTTCTGAATTGTTGAATTTCTGCTTCCCTAATTATTCTACATCAAAAGTCATGAGAGAATACTTGTAGAGAATTAAAATCTGTATTAAAATCAAAAGTTAAAATTGTTCTACGATTTAAATGCATTCCAAAATTTTGAAAAATATCATACATTTGCCACAATAGGTATGCGTGTAAAAGTAAGGCCACACGTTACTATTTAACTGACAGTGCTCACACCATTGACTGAATAAAAAAATCTTTATTATTAATCCTTTCTCCGCAACTGAGGGTATCTTATCAACTGTATTGTTTTTAAACAATAGATGATAAAATAAAAATATTGACAGTTCAAAAATGTGAACATTATTGCATTGTGTGTGGCCTAAGTTTGGGCTGAAAACTAAATATTACATTTTTACAAAATTTTGGAATATGTTTAATTACGTAGACCAATTTTAACAGTTATTTCCAATACAGATTTTAATCCTCTTCAAATAGTTTCTAATGTCTTTTGATGTAAAATAATTTTAGGGAAGCTGGAATTCAACAGTTCAGAATTTTACATTGAGTTAATGCAAAACTTTGACGCATGTCAAAATTCTCAATGTGTTTTAATTGTATTCATTTTTTTCGAATCCTGAGAAAACTAATAAATATTTTTGAAAAATTTAAACTCAGAATGAAAGACTACCTTATTACCGAGGGCTGAAAGTCTCTGAAAACTTCTATAATGTTTATTTTTATAAGTTACAGGGCTGAAAATAAAAGAGAAGTGTGATATTTAATTTCAAATATTTCATTCAATAGAATCTGCTTGTTTATTCTAAGGGGCTTTCCGCCCTCGGTAATAATGTAATCTTGCATCCTGCGTTTAAATTTTTCTAAAATACTTGGTTTTCTCAGGATTCGAAAAAAATCATATTACGATTCAAATGACAGTAAACTCTCGTGACGTAATCTCACCCTTAATGTTCATTGGTTAGTCGATTTAGGCAACCGTAGTAATGTCTAAGAACCGTGAGTCTGGCCCCCCTTATTATGAATTTCTAAATCCGCGCCTGGACGTAGGCTTCTCAAATAGTCATAACAGGTGACGTAATAGTGACAGATGCCGTTACAGAGCCACTGTGACCGATAATTTTAAATGGGACCTTATGGCAAGTGATATCTCGTTTGAAACGTATTCAAAATACCTATTCAGTCATACTAATTTTTTTGGGTTTAAGTTGATTTTGATTTTGGTGAATAAATTAAATAAATACATTGTGGTTTCGCATTTAATTAATAAAAATTCAAATATCCGCCTTGTTTTTTCTGTCTAAAGAGTTGATGTTTTTCAGTTCTCTAGTAGTTTTTGCGTCAACGTCAATCTTTTTGACAAATTATCATCGTACGCTGATGACATTTGACATCAGCGTACGCTAAAATCTGCACTGATTTATAAGAAATATAGTTCCTCTAGTATCTAAAGTAGCACCTTCAAGCTTTTCTAAGGCTATTTCGAACAGCTTGCTGATATGCTAGTGAATCGTCCTTGTGTTTTAAAGGGATTTAAATATAAAAATCTATTTAGGAAAACATTTCATAGTTAACGCATTGGTAATGTAGGTAAAAATAAAAAAAGAAGAAAATTAGTTTAAAACTTATACAGTACGTGAATAAACACATTTTGCCGCAGTATAAACATATAGGAGGTCGGTAGAGCAATTAATAACAAATTCATAGCTAACATGGTCATTTAAGAAAGAGGATACTTTTCCAAGTTATTAGTCCTCCAGGCAGTAGCGACGCGTGAATTTTTCTGAAGTGTTACCAAAACCAGATGCAAAAAATCTTATTTAAAAAAATGAAGATATGGCTAAATGTATATAAATTCCGCCATCCAAAATTTTTGATTAAGTTTGACAATCTATAACTTTATTATTTGCACTTCGATTTTCAAGATTCCTGCACGAGTTTGTAGGTACATGTATTGATGTCAATTGCTATTATTCCGGTAACAAAAACTTTTTGCTTAGATGGCATTATACGGGGGTGAATGTAAGTGTTGTTTTTTCTCCTAACTTGTGTAGCTTCAATAATATCATTTTGTATATCACTTGAAACTCTTGAGAAAAACAGATGTTTCTAGATGTTGACAAAATTTTTGATCTTTGTTGGCAATTAATGTTAACAGTTCCCTGTAATTGCCTCGATTGTCAGAGTCGTCGCACTCAAAATGATCACGAAAAGCTCTTGTTTGGCCCAAAAACATCAGTGTATCTATTATAAGTGTGCTAAGGATATACCTATCAATTTTTTTAACAAACTCATTATGTTTAGCAATATTTGCTTTAAAAGCTTGGTTGGGAGAACTTTTGATTTTTGTTTTGCCAAACTGAATCAAATTGGGTATACATCTTACATGTAGGTAACGGAGATATTTCATGTCTCCTTTATAAAAATCTAACACTATTTAAATCGTGGACCTGGTCCACCCATTTTTCTGTAGAAACCAGAAGACATGGCCAACGATACCGTATATTTTTCTTGCAACCATAATATAACCAAGGATTTTCACTGTACCAACTAAATTTAAAATTTCGAACTACTTTTGTTGATTCCTTTTTTAAATTGTTTAAAATAGGTCTTTCATTTTTAATCTCATTTTTTTCTTCAAAATTATACAAGGAGAATTACTTTTCAAGTAGTTGATCGATTAAGAAGCGACACTCATCCATGGTTAACTGCACGCACACTTTTTATAGGTACTGTCACCAATTTTAAATCTGGTAACAGCGCTACTGATACACAGCGCGCTTATGCCGTCGCTTCTGCAAAATTTTCAGTCACTAGCCGGTCCCGAGCGCCAGCGTGGGTATATAACCATTGTAACCAGAAATGAGTCTGGTAACAGAGTATAATAAAGTGCAACTGAGTCACATAAACTCGCCAATATTTTCGTGTCTACGAGTAGTTGGCTATTTACTGAGTTAGGTACTATTACCACATAATATAATAATATATTTCTATTGGTAGAAATATTGGTAAAGAGAATTATTCATCGTCATAAAATATTTATTTGCAAGATTTTTAACTGTTACCAATGGTAACAGTGGTTACACGGACGCTTCGCCAGTGCCTTCAGGAGTTTCTTTTTCGTCACTTTCTGATGGATCGATTTATTCTTTAGTTATTAAGTGTTGTTACATTGAATTTTTCTTTTACTTATTTTCAATTTGAGTGCATGATAGGGAAACACAACTACACTATACAAAATACTATTTGGATATAGCTGATACCAATATATTTGCAGTGATAGAAAAGAAGAAAATACCAATTAATTTAGGTCATCATTTAGAGCAAAATATTTGGTAAATAAGGATATAATAATGGATGACAAATCTTACAAAATGATTAGATGCAAATAATTTCAATTTCTGCATGTCTCTTAGAGTGTAATAGCAGTAAAAGCTTTCTTTTAAAAATCTTTTAATTTAGAGAATGCATCGTTCATAATTATTGTAGTAAAGTTCTTCTTTCAGTGCGTCAAAGTTTTTCGATTTCTTTCTAATGCCTTAAGTTGGATATGACGGAAAAAGCGGTAGGTCCGTGATCATACACATTTATAACATTTATTTTAGTTGTTGATGGAAGGCGCTATAGTCGGAAAAAATGGTTTACCTTTTATCTATATCTATACAATTTAAGCGACTATACAAATCAAGGAACAGAATTTTTAATAAATACAATGTTTTGATATGTTTTATGTACACAATGATTCACTACATTCTTTAAATCATATATGACGACAAAATTAATGACGCACTAAAAGAAGGCTCTGAGAAGGACTGTAACGCTTTTGCTGCATACAATAATTGTATATGTTTTGTTCCCTTTCTACTCTGTAAATGACTTTTCAGTTGCTTTTGGTTGTTGTTTTCTACTTTCGTTTCTGTTTCCCTTTTTATACTGTTTGCCTTGTTTGCTGCTTTAGGAGATTAGGTATACAAAAATATGTGAACCGTAAAAAGATGTCATTCTGAAGCCATGAACACACTTGGTAAAAGCGTAGAAAATGAAAACATACAACATTTAACAGTAAAAAATTGAGTCACACTATGACATTTTTAGTTCTCAGCAGTTCAAAACTGCGTTATAGCAAACAAACAGAGCTAAGGGTTAGATATTTAAAGTGGTTCTAAATAAATCACAATATAAAAATAAACTATTACCTTCTTTCAACAGACATTTTAACATTTCTTCCAGTAGGAAGGTGTATAATAAGGTCCATTGCTCCTGCTAACATGTCTGGGGGTGTATCTTCGGTAATCTGCATCATGCTCACAGTCGCACCACGGTTAGACCTGAAAAAGTACATTGAAAATATTATTATGTATTTTCTAACATTTTCTGAGATCTAGTTCAGTGAGGCTATAGTTTATTTAATCTTAAATTGAATTGAGCGAACGATAGACACTTCTATTTTAAGTAAATTTCAGTAATTTTGAACTTCTGTTTAATTTCATGACTTTTTCATAAATATAGAGGTTTAAAATTTTGGAATAAATTCATTTTTTCGATAATTAGTGCAGTCACTAAAGGTTTTCACCTCCGATTTCGTTGAACCTCCATCGATTTTTATGAAAATAGGTTAGTAGTTAGAAGATAACTCAAGAAACAAAGGTGACATGGTGCCAATTTGCGCTTTTACCATGAGGGGGGTTGTCTCCCGTTTTCGCGGGTGGAAATTATTTTATTAAAGATACCCCCAGAAATCGATAGAGGGTCCAATTTTAAGTAAAATTTTTTATATAAGGTTATTTAAATAAGTCAAAAGTTTTTGAGTTATTAAAGATCAAAGAGTTTGATTTTTCGTGATAAAAATGCATATTTTAACATGGATTTTCGTAAATAACTCAAAAACAGTAAGTTTTTTTCAGAAAAGTTCTCATGACTAAAATTGAAGCTAATAAAAAATAAAACACACACGTTACTATAAAAACCTTTTAGTATATACACAAAGTCAGTTATAGGTAATTGAATGTAGTATATATATTTTTTTATTTATTTTTGCTTCAACCACTAGGGTTATTTATTAGCATAACAAAGTAGGTGTAAAAAAAATTACAAAAAGTGATAAATCAAAACATAACATAATAAACAGATACAAAATATTAATTACTTTATACAGTATACATTTTAATAATATTATTGATGTAGGTATTATATTAAAGTTTATTAAAAAAGCTTATAGATTTTAGAAATTCTACCAAATTAACTGTGTACTTAGGTTCTCCTAATAGTTGTTTTAATGTTTTTAGAAGATGATGATGTACTCTTTCGACTGCATATGTTGGATAGTCAATCAAGATGTGCTTCACAGTCACAAACAAAACACACTGCTTCCTCTTCTCTTTTCAATACATGTTCGTGCGTTGCAGCCGTGTGTCCTAATCTTAGGCGTGATATTACTACACGAGCAGGACACCCTAAAAAAAGCGCTTAGTTTTTGAGATACTGACCACGGAGGGGTGAATGGATAATTTCTGGTGCTGAAAACGAAAATGAAGTTTATTTTGAATTTTATGTGGGGGAAAATTGACAAAATCGCAATTTTAACCTAAAAATAAAAAAAATTAAATCACGTTTTTTTTGCGTTTACCTCGCTACAACTCTGTTCCATTTTAATATTTTTTTCTGAAATTTTTACAGTATTTAGCTCTAACATTTCTGAAGATAACGGTACCTGTTTCAAGCTTTTACTCTTACCCTGATAAAGGTTATGAATTTTTCATAATCGCAAAAGTTGTGTGACGAAGTTTAAAATTTAGCTTCTTAATCACGTTTATGTTAAAGTAGAGAGTACAAAGAAGTTTTCTAGTAAGTTTTAGATCAACATGTTTTATAGAAAAAAAAAAAAAAAAATAGTGCAACTTTTAATTTCAACATTAGAAATCCCCAATATAACGCTTATTTTTCGATGTACTGACCATGGGTGGTGAATGGCTAATTTTGGTCTTAGATTATGTTTTTGACCGTGACAAAAACGAAAATGAAATTTATTTTAAATTTTATGTGGGGAAATATTGTCAAAATTGCAATTGTACCCTAAAAATAAAAAAAAATAAATCACGTTTTTTTACGTTTAGCTCGTTACAACTCTGGTCCGTTTTAACATTTTTTTCTAAAGTTTGTACACTATATATCGCTCACAGTTTTGAAGACAATGGTTTCTGCTTTAAGCTTTTAGTCTTATTCTAGTAAAAGTTATGAATCTTTTAAAGTACAAGGTGCAGATTCGTGAATTGCAAAGTTTAATCGAAAAATTTGACTGATAAAATTTTAAATATAGATTTTAAGAGAAGGGGTGGTATCCACCCCCAGGGTAAAAGTGCAAGTTGGCACCAAATCATTTTTATTTCCTAAGGTGTGTTCTAATTAGTCACCAATTTTCATGAAAAGCGATGGAGGTTTAACAAAATAGGAGGTGAAAACCTTTAATAACAAAATAGGAGGTGAAAACCTTTAAAGACTACACTAACTTTCCCCTTTCATCCCTTATTGCTACTTCCTGTATCCACTGAGGTGTCAGCCTGGACATATTGCAAACTACTCCTCCGCCAATTTTCAGGCAAAAAGTTTTCATTTAAGGTGCTACGAAAATCATCATTTTTCAAAATAGTCTACAATTTTAATTATGTGTATAAATGGCATTGTTAAGTAGTACGGTAAATAGATGTACTGACGCACTTTTAAATGTTAATATTGATAAATAAACCATGAATTTTTAAACTTGGAAAAGCTAACTCGGCAAAAAATGGCTCTAGAAAAATTTTCTTTCTTTTGTGAATGTGTCAAAAACTACCAGAAACACGAATATCGAAAAATAATTTCAAAATTTTTAATCCAGGCGATGTTATTAAAAAACAAGTTTTAAACAAATTACACCAATTTTCAAACGCCATTTTCGAGAGGCGTTTCATTGAAATTTTAATTTGTCAATTAAATACATTTATCGAAAGTATACATAAAAGCAAAAAAAATGTGACCTTAAAAACTTATATATTCTATCGGGAACAACCGCGTTTTTGCAATTGAATAAAATGATAATTTTTTATAAACAAATTAAATATTTCATAAACTACTCAATGTTTATCAACCAATTTTTTCTCAATTTATACTGGTTCCATAGCGCAACTTTTTCTGCAAACAAAATGTTTTATAGTGCTTATTTATATTGCAAATATTTTTTTTTGAAATTTGTTTTTCAAATTTGATTTACAATTATTTAAATAAATTAAGGGTCAAATTCAATTTAGTAAGTCTTATATAAATGATTGTTACTTCAGCTTTGCAGAAAAAAAATTGAAAAACCTTAATAAAAACATGAAGTACCGTAGCAGTTAAAAAAGTAAATTTTGTGCAAAAATTACCAATTTTTAATTATTTAAACAATGATCCCCTCATATGAATCATATACTTTCTTGAAAATATCTTTTGTTTTAACCTAAACTTTTATAAAAAAAGTATTCCGACCTGTATGGAATTAAATTTTGATTTACATGTATTGTAATTTTATTTGATCGGTCTATTTATCAACATAAATTTTTAAGGGTAGAATTATTCATCAAAATTCTAAGTGAACTTAAACATCATAGGTACAATTTTACATCCAAAAGTTCATTCTTGGTAAAACTCGACACTGTGTACCGTTTTGGGAATATTTTGATTTGAAAATGGGAAAGTTTGCCATGGGAAAGTTTGCCATGGGAAAGTAACATTTTTATTGATTGTTATGACTGTACGATAAAGCTTGTAGATATGTGAAATTATAAATATTATAATCTCAGAGGGTATGTGGACTGTACTTAATAAGGATATTTTTAGGTTTAGGTTAGGTTCAAATGGGAAAGGGTTTATCAACAGACAATACTCATATGTTTAAAAAACAAAAGATCTTTGAAACACACTCAGTGATCAAAAGATCCAAAGTTAATGGTTTAACGACCACTCGTACGAAATCAAGCAGATGAAATAGAGAATGTGGAAAAATCCCCTTACGAACAATTCACACATCCACCATTTTTAGATCTTTGATTCTATTCAAAACATTTTTCCCAGCCCGAAATGGTGGATGTGTGAATTGTTCGTAAGCTCTATTTCATCTGTTTTAATACTCATATGTATATAAAAAGTTTTACCAAACTGTGAAGCCTTGTCGCGCTTTTTATCTCGAGCACTAATGCCGGTCACACACGAATTGACTGTTCCACGTGTCTCGTGTTTTGACTGTCGCGAACTGATATATGCCGTCACTCGCGAATTAACTGTTCGTGCACGAATTGATATTGTTCGTACCGGTTAACGCGACGTAGTGGTCGTAGGAGAAGTATTCATGTGATGAGTGGTACTCGAGTTGATCCTTGGACGGATCGTAATAGAAAGAGCTCGTTGTTGACCCTCAGGTGGGCGCTATAGAAGAGATTGATGAGATGTACCCTCAAGACAAGAGCGGTACTCGAGTTGATCATTCAACGGATCGTAGTGGAAGAGGTCATTATTTTTCTCTCAATTTCGCAAAATGTCCAAATATTGTCTATTGGAAGGGATGGAATTAAGTGGGGATGAATTAAGTAGTACTGGCAGGACAGGTTTGGCTTGAGATTTATTTAAAATTAAGGGTTGTATTACAGATTTAACACAGTAAAAGATATAATAATATTTTTTACATGTGAAAATTGAACATACTCGGGGGGTGAGAAAGGAGTTACGCCACTGAGTCAGGGCACAGTATAAAGAGGGACAGTAGAACCACTCTCCGAAAAATTGGAAGTAAAATCTGTAGTCGCGCATGGCGACCGCGCAATGTTCTTAGTCGCTTTTGCCCCACTCTCGCATTGCTAGTCGCATAGAAACGTACGGATTTTAACAGGGAAAACCCGCATCCACCACTGGTGAATTACCAATTGCGTACTGCCGGTATTACTTCTCGAGATCAAAGCGCCGACAGAGGAGTGATTTTACTGTGGAACCTCTATATACTATGATCAGGGCATCAACGATTATCCTTAGACTTTAATTAATAGAAACTTAAGAATTAGAACTTAATAATCTAGGAATAAAAATACAGCAATAGAAATTAAACACATTGCTGTGTAAACTAGTTAGTTACGAAATGCTTAAATTCTAGAGAGGCTAAAGAAACTAAGAGATACATTATTGTAAACAGAATAGAACTAAGAGATGCTTAAAATTTAGAGCAACTAAAATCTAGAGAAACTAAGAGAGACTTTATTATAAAAATAATATAACTAAGAGATAAATTGAGAAAACTGAAATCTAAATAAGATGAGCATTTGTCAGAAAGCGCCACTATTGGCCAAATAGTAACCTGGCTACTCTCTTTATGGACCTAATATACATGACGTGCAGGTATATCCAAATAGCATATATATAATAAGCATCAGATAAATAACTCAGTGTAACTTTAGTCTTCTTCTTATACTTGTTGTAGATCTGTCGATCTGTTAATTCCGACGTTGAAGTATTTCTTGACAGGTAGACTGCCAGCTATCTCTCCATCTTTTTGGTGGTCTCCCCGGTGCACGCTTGCCTGCTGGTTTTCCTTCTAGAGCAATTCTTGGTAGTCTGTGCTCCTCCATTCTTTTTACATGACTGAACCATTCTCTTCGTCTTTGTCTGCCCATCTGACTACATCTTGCACGCCACATTGTTCCCTGCTGATGTTGTTTCGTATTCCATCTCTTCTTGTCTTCCCTGCTATTGCTCTTAGTGTCTTCATTTCGGCTGTTCGTAGCATGCTTTTGGTTTAGTTGTGTCTTGTCTTGATTCAATGCCATAGGTTAAAACAGGAAAGTGTCACTTTAGTAATTGATTGAAATGTATTTAAGAAGGACTTCCAAACATAGCTAATTGGATCATCCAGAATTTTACTGTCCCAATCTAAGGGCAATGACCAGAGACGTAAGAAAACTTAAGAGTTTGATATAATGGGTGGCAGTGATCCTAAGGGATCATACATATGTGAAACATATGCCAATATTTTCCTTTTTGTTAAGGGAGACGCCTCTTCATAAGCAGGATGCTTAAAAGAGAAATAGTCGTGTTCAGGTGGCCATTTAATATCTAGGACATTAGTGAAATCATTATCTAATTTAAGATTGATTTGTGAAGTGAAGGCCATGCTACATCCTTTTGAAAGGACACGAACATATAAATGTTTTGTATGGAGTTGCAAACGATGAATATTCAGACGAGAGCATTGTTGAGAATAGGGCATGTGCAACCCATCTAAATTATTGACCCATGACAAAACATCGTCAATATTAGTAGATTTTTTGAGAATATGAGACGCCACTGGGTGCATGATTTTATTAATAAAAGTTTGAACCCGAGGAGCAGTAAACAACGGCGGGGAGAACGTTACATTGACGTTAACCGTACTAGGAAGCGGCAAGGCAGGCTGAGCCACTATGACAGGAATATTGTTGGGTACTGCAGAGTCTCTTGTTGACTGGCCTACTACATTTGGTAGGTCAACAGTAACAGAAGAAAAGACAGATTGGACTGAGTCCAATGAATTAGATTGAGAAATGGTATGAGTAAGACCATTTTGTCTTAAAGGGGCTGTGATCGTAACTGTGGCAGTGCGAGGCTGTGAGAGAAGTATTTGATTTTCGTGTATTAGTGAAGGTGGTATGGTCATTTTTGGAGGTGAAATATGTTTCAAAATATCAGCATGTATACCACCAGTTTCACAAGTAGTTGAAATTATTTTATTCAGATTTGAGGAAGTTGGAGTGGCTATATTTTCAACAATAGGGGGTACCTGAGGTACATTTAGAGCATTTGAAAGTTCAGGTTGAGAAGTATGTAGTTTTAATTTGTATATGAGTAGGGGATGGTATATTTGTCAATTTCGCTGTTAGTATATCGCAAGAAGGCGGTACTGGGGTTACATTTGTAGTAACCACAGGTAGAGACAAATTGACATTTTTCAGAATTGGATCAGATATTAACACAGTTTGTGTAGGAGGAATAGGCGTAACCAGGATGATCCTAAGGGGGGGGGGTTACAACTACCTGAAAGGGGGGGTTACAACTACTGGAAGGTCTCTGAGGGCTATGGTGTTAAGCGTATAGAGCTCAAAGTACATCCCAATGGGGGGGGTTACAACCCCCAAAACCCCCCCCTGGTTACGCCTATGGGAGGAACTTTATTTAAAATCAAAGCATTGAACCCTTGCACTACTTGTGGCGGAGGAATGCTAAGAAGAGCCGGCGATGAAGAGATTGCAGTTTCAGTAATAACAGTTTCTTCTTCTTCTGGAATAGTTTGAAGAGTAACTACTTTTGCCGGTAGCATATTCTTTAAGCGAGACTTGCCGGTTACATCTTGGGCACTAATATTTTTGGAAGTTATTTCATAAGTCGACTTTTGAGAGTCTTGTTTCTGATCTTGAACAATTGCAGAACTAAACGAAGTACTTATAGTTATTTCTTTCGTTTGTTTAAAATAATCGAGGGTTGAGTCATTCTTAACAAGTGTATTTTTAACTTCCTCTTGTTCATTTATATTGAAAGCTTCTAGTTGTTCTTCTAAGTAACACACGGCGTCGACATATATTTCCCATGTACCTTCTTTTTCTTCCTGTTCGGCAAGATTTTCATCGTCGCACAAGTTTTTCAAATTTTCTGAGTACCATTTAAAAGCATCTCTAATTTGAGCAATGTAATCCTTGAGTATAAATTTAGGGAGTTTCCGTGCATTCAAGATTGAACTAATGTTCGCAATTATGATAATTGTTTTCGCAACATGCATGTTACGAGTATATTTTGCAATCTCTTCAATTGAGAACTCCATTTATATATTATGGTTAGAGTATTAAATGAGTCATAAGACAGAAGACAGTCTTAAAAAAGGGAGAAAGAAGATTAAGAGCATATACAAGTGAATAAGTGTAATAAAATTTTTAAGTTTCTTTTTTGTATGAGAATTAAATGTTGCCTGCGTTGATCTAATTTAAATTAGCAGAGAGAAGCAATTCGTATGCCATTAAAATAATGACAATATTGGTTTAAAGAATTCTTGGTAAAATTTCGGACATCTATTTATTATTAAAATTTTACCTGGAAAAGTGTTAAAGAGAATTATGCAAATTAGGTGTAAAGTACCGTGCTTCACAAAAGTCGCTTAGATTACGCGCAAATGCAAAGAGGTAAGAAAATAACCAATTATTGCCTTGGATACGTCACTATTTACCAATAAATGGAAAATACGAAAGCTATACAAAAGATAAGGTAATTTTACCGGAAGATGACCGTGAATATTTCATAGAATTAGAGATCAGTTATACCGGACTTTCTAAAAATAGAAATTCGGATGGTAAATACTTAGTAATTTTTAAATATTATATGCTAATAGCTAGAAATGCTATGAGATCAGATATATTATTTCAAGGAAATATTCAGATCTAAATTGAGCGAAAATATGTATAATTTTGCAGTCAATGGATAATCACAGATATAATATAACATTATGACATACATGCACTATGAATATATGCAATATAAGATACGTATGATATTTATTTTAACATTTATAGGTATGTACTATATAAAGACAGTAAGAGAGTAAGAGATTCTTGTAGAATGATGACAATATAGAGATTGCTTGAGAGATTATGAGAGATATGCGCGTTTATTTATGGCATAATATAAGGAGGTAATAATAAGAGAGACGTGTTAACTGAACACAACACAGATGCTCCAAAGAGATATACAGTGCTAGTCAAAAGTCCGTACCCCCTCGTATCTTTTGAACGGTTATAGTGAAATTTAGAGGGAGGAAATAAACGGACGTGAGCTTCTTAACTAGTCATGACAGGTGACGTAATAGTGACAGATGACGTTGCAGAGCCACTGTGACCGATAATTTTAAATGGGACCCTATGGCAAGTGATACCTCGTTTGAAAGCTATTCAAAATACCTATTCAGTCATACTAATTTTTTTGGGTTTTAGTTGATTTGAATTTTGGCGAATAAATTAAATGAATATAATATTTTAGGTTCGCATTTAGTTAATAAAAATTCAACTATCCGCCTATGGTTTTTTTGTCAAAAAGGTTGACGTTTTTCAATGTTCTAGTAGTTTTTACGTCAACGTCAACCTTTTTGACAAGTAATTATATGCGGAATTTTGAATTTTTATTAATTAAATGCGAAACTCCAATTTTATATTTTTTTCATTTATTCATCAAAATTAGCTTAAACTCAAACAAAATTAGTATGACTAAATAGGTATTTTGAATACCTTTCAAACGAGGTATCACTTGCCGTAAGGTGCCATTTAAAATTATCGGTCACAGTGGCTCTGTAAAGTCATCTGTCACTATTACGTCGTCTGTCATTACTAGTTAAGAAGCTTACGTCCGTTTATTTGCTCCCTCCAAATTTCACTATTATAGGTAAAACCGTTCAAAAAATACGAGGGGGGTACGGACTTTTGACTAGCACTGTATAAAAGAGAGTGTGAGACAAATTAAGATTTATCTTGGTATGTGGATCAAAGGATCCTGTATAAATAATTCCTCTACGAGAGTTTGCAGTTTTGCATTTGCCAAAGAGATGAGCAGTGGCGGCTGGTCCTATGAGGCAGGTGAGGCAGTGCCTCACCAGTATACCAATTGACTATTTACGTTATTTCGTTATTTCATCATCAATTCTTTAAATACAATTTAACTGTTTGAAATTTGCTAAATAACTTTATTTTCGTTATATCATCATCAATAATTCTTTAAATACAATTTAACTTTTTGAAAATTGCTAAATAATTTAATTTTTATTATAAAACTTTTTTTATTAACTTTATTTTTATGATAAAAAAAATAGTACGGCCCTGACCCGTTATTCATAACACACCGATATACCTACTCTACAAGGTACCATTGAGGCACTGCCTCTGATGGTACCTCGTCTAGCATATTAGCATACGAAGGCGACGGAGATCGGCCGGCAGCATGACTGAGAATAATTTTTGGAAGCGGGATTAAGTATCCTTTCAGAGGCAGGCAAAAATATGCCTCTAGCGTGGTTTTGCCGTTTTAGGTAGTTTGTTAGAGCAGTTTGTTCTAGTTACGTGTACTTACTATTAGTATAAGCAAAGAATACTCCATCCAACAAGAAGCGAAAGCACCTGTCGGCTCCTTTGATGTTCAGGGGACAGAAATATCGGCCGGAGAATGGTAGTGGTAATACTTCACACTACACTAAGAAAAGTAATGAGGAATTCGTTCAAAACAGTAGGAAATTTGACTTACGCTGAGAAACAAAGTAATAATTAAAACTAGTGTTTTTAAGTTGATCTATTTAATATTAATTGTATTTTTCTCTGTAAAATTTAATATAACCCATATATCAATTTTGTACTTATAAGTAAATAGGTTTTAAGTTAAAAATATCGATTTTGACTAAGTTTTTTAAACTATGTAAACGTCATGGATTTTTAATGCTTAGTTGAATTTAATCAGTTAATTTCAAAACAGATGAAAATTTCTATCGATTTCTATTACTTTTTTTTCGTATTAAAAAACTTGTCAAAACAGATATTTTTGGCCCAAGACCTTTTTACTTAGTACAGAATTATACTTTCAAATTTTCTATTAACTTTGTCTTAGGTTCATGACTTTTTTTGTTTCCTTTTGAGAAATTTCTTTGAATGTCTATTGACCTCCAACACCACCATATTCTCGCTGCATGAGGAAACTCTGCGGCTGAGGCTAGAATGACTTTATTCACCTTCGATTTCTTTCTGTGCATCTGAGGTTTCTGGAAACTCTGGTTGTACTGTACCAAATTCAATTCGCCTGGATATATAACAATTATCCTATCACATCTAGCATCTAATACCTGGGAATTAATCTATCAGCTGACAACAATATCAAAGAAGAGGTAAAAGAACAAATAATTAAAGCCAATAGAAGGGCCGGATGCCTAAACGACACAATTTGGAAAAACAAACACGTAAGAGTGCAAACAAAGGCCGGAATATATAAGTCAGTTATTAGGCCAGTTATGACTTATACGGCCGAAACAAGACCAGATACAAGCAAAACACAAAAACATCTGGAGACCAACGAAATGAAGATCTTAAGAAAGATTGCTGACAAAGGACTACAGGACAGGGTAAGAAGTGAGGAAATCAGACGCATATGTGGGGTAGAAAATATAAATACCTGGGTAAAGAACGGAAAAGAATAGTGGAATCAACATATAAGCAGGATGTTTCAAGAATAGTAAGAATAGCCAGGGACAAGTCACTGTTAGGCAGAATAAGTATAGGACACACAAGGAAAAACTGGAATGACAATTTAGGGACAGAATGAAATGCATCGTTGAAGAAAAACAGGCAGTACTGCCTATATAAAAGAAAGAAGTCATCAGATCTAGCATCTAGCCACCTTAACCTGTTTCTTATTTTGTTTCCAATAGGATCCACACCCAATTTTTTCTTATATACTCATTTCTAACATTATCTTTTTTAGTTATTCGCTAGTTCTAGTTATTAATAACTACTAACTATGGGTTTAATACGGAACTTAACCTAACCCTAATGAAGCTCTGCTTTCACACAAAATTTTCCAGTTTCAGCTGCATTCGCTCTCTCTAATTATTACCGTCTGATACATCTCTTATACCACTCTCACATATTCAGCCGGCACTCCTTTCCTACTTAGTACCAATAGGTTTCTGGTAACTTTGCTATATACCTTCTCAAGATTAATAAACACTATGTGCAAGTCTTTTTCTTTCACTCATAAGTTTTTCCCTCAGCTGTCATAAAATAAAAATTGATGTTGTGGACCTGCCTTGCATAAATTCAAAATTACTTTTATTTCTAGAACCGTACACTAAATTTTGTTAGATTTCAAATGTACGATAACGAAAACATATTTTGAATAGGGTGCTGCATAAATGCTTAATGATCTGAACAAAATTAAGCAAATGTTTGTTTACTGGAAATAAAATAATACTATTCCAAATTAAATAAAACACTAAATACTGTAGCTATGTTTAAATTGTTTTTATTCTTTATTAAAAATCTGGGAATAAATAATTTTAATAGATAGGTATGTATATGGAATCACATAAATGTTTGAAAATGAATCACATAAATGTTTAAAAGGAACTTCTCTCATTGCCCAACGATCGTTTACCTGCTACGATTTCTTAAGTGCACTTTACATCAACAATAAATTGAACAATAAATTGACCAAGTTATTCAAGGCCAAATTTGACGTGTTCTCAAAGCACAATTTGACATCCATATTTGTTCGTTATTAACTTGACGTCAATAAATTCGTGAATTTCTTGAAAGCAAAATTTTCTTGTCCTCAAAAAAATTGAAGGAACTTGGAATAAATGTTGTAAAAATGTCAATATTTTCAGTAGTACCAATGCAATGATTTTTTTATTAGAAGCTTTTGAATGTCGTTAGTTTCTTTGTTTGAGTAAAGTGTTTGATTTGAAACAGAATAGAATAGAACAGATTAATAAAATAGAGAGATAGATTAGAATAGATATATAGTATAGAATAAACTTGAAATAGAATAGAGTAGAATATAATAGAATAGATGTAATATATATGTAGATACTTACTAATAAAGTATTTGATTTAAAACAGAATAGAGTAGAATGTAACAGATTAAATGAAATATATAGATAGATTAGAATAGATATATAGTATAGAATAAAGTAGAATATAATATAATAGGTGAAATGATTGTGAAAAGCAATAGTTTTAAGTACCTACTATCGGTATTACAGAGTAATGGAGAAATAGATGGAGATGCATGCAGTAGAATTAGGGCTGGATGGATGAAGTGGAAAGAAGCGAGTGGTGTGTTGTGTGACAGAAAAATTCCAATGAAGCTGAAGGGAAAATTCTATAAAACAGCCATAAGACCGGCTATGATGCACGGAACTGAATGTTGGGCAGTGAGAAAGAAAGCGGAACAACGAATGCATGTGGTGGAAATGAGAATGCTTAGATGGATGAGTGGAGTGACAAAGAAGGATAAAATTAGAAATAAGTATATTAGGGGAAGTCTAGGTGTGGCACCAATTGATGCCAAAATGAGAGAGCATAGGTTAAGATGGTTTGGTCATGTTCAACATCGAGACGTTAATCACCCAATACGAAGAATAGCTGAAGTGCAGATTCCTGGAAGGAGTAGGAGAGGAAGACCAAAGAAGACGATAAGGCAGGACATGTTGGTAAAGGGGATTAACATTGATATGACTCAAGATAGAATTGTGTGGAGAAATGCAATTAGGGAAGCCGACACTGCATAGGGATAAGGCAAAGAGAATGATGATAATAGGTGTAATGTGTAGATACTTATATAGAATAGGTTTGAAATAGAGTAGAATATAATAGAATAAAGAGACTATATACATCCCTAATAGCACAAGGATGTCCTTCACGGACTTTAGGGAGGTCCGTTTTCGTCCAAGGAACGTCCTATTTTGGTCCAAATGTCGTGCTACCGAATGTCCGTTGGACGATATTTAGACCTGTGGAGAATGTATTGTGGGAAATAAAAAATAAATTTTTAAGGAACTTATATTACATCTTATATTAAATTACAATTATTGGATATTACATTATTTACATTAAATTACAATACACTTCTCCAAGAAATTAACGCACCACCTTAAAAATAGGGCATTTTTGATGTCTCGAATTTTCTAAACCTGTTGTCCCATCTGAGTGATTTTTTTATAATATAGCCTAGGCTATAGGTTACATCCTTAAGCTTGTCATGCACTGGGAGCTATACTGTAATATATGTATATTATATCATATCGCTCTCTATAGTAATGAGTGAGCCTGCAGACAGGGAACTAATGGTTCCGTATGTGCAGGCTCACTCATTACTCATTACTATAGAGAGCGATGTGATATATATTATAGTATAGCTCCCCATGCATGACAAGCATAAGGCAGTAACCTATAGCCTCAGGCTATATTATTATAAAAAAATCACTTAGATGGGACAACAGGTTTAGGAAATTCGAGACATCAAAAATGCCCTATTTTTAAGGTGGTGCGTAATGCACTGTATATATAGGTAAACTTATATACAGGCTGTAACAAAAATAAAATTTTTGTGTTTATTTAGTTGGCTATCTATTATAGTGTACAATCATCTAGAATATTTTGAACAAACTAAAAACACGAATATATCATCGAAAAATTAATAAAAAGGTCTTAAAATGCTTGGTTAGATATTAAGATCTAGTTAAAAAGAAACCAAAAACTGGATATTTTCTACAGAACGTAGATTATGAATTTTTAAGCCAGCTAATCCCATTTATTATACAGGGTGTCCCGAAAAGATTGGTCGTAAATTAAATCACATATTCTGAGACCAAAAATAATTTGAATGAACCTAACTTACCTTAGTACAAATATGCACACAAAAAAAGTTACAGCCCTTTGAACATACAAAATAAAAATTGATTTTTTCGAATATATCGAAAACTATTAAAGATTTTTTATTGAAAATGGACATGAAGCAATATTATTGCAGTAACATCTTAAAGAAAAATTATAGTGAAATTTGTGCACCCCATAAAAATTTTATGGGGGTTTTGTTCCCTTTAACCCCCCCAAACTTTTGGGTACGTTCCAATTAAATTATTTCTGCGGTACCATTAGTTAAACACTGTGTTTTTAAAACTTTTTTACCTCTTTCTATTTTTTCGATAAAGCTCTCTTTATCAAGATATGGCTTCTTTTTAAAATGGTTCAAAATATACCTAAAAATGTAAATCATTAATAAATTTTCATATTATTAGTCTCTACAATCGTACTTAACCATATACAAATATGTGGTGGATTTGACAAATATTCAAAATATCACGATAAAAACTGACTTCAAAAAAGTACTAAGAGGCAAAAAAGTTTTAAAAACATTGTGTTTAATAGTACCACAATAATAATTCAATTGTAACTGACACAAAAGTTTGGGGGGGTTTAAACGAACAAAACCCCCATAAAATTTGTATGGGGTGTCGGGTGTCCAAATTTCACTATACAGTGGAACCTTAATTATCTGTCTCTCTATTAACTGTCACCTCTGTTAACCGTTTTGTAAGAGAGACTAAAAACTTTTTTTACAGTCACCTCCTGTTTTCATATGATATTTTTTGACATGTTTTGTAGTAAATTCAATTATCTATTTACTACAAAACATGTCAAAATTTACATGTGAAAACAGAGATGACCCTAAAAATGGTTTTTCGTCTCCTACAAAATTCATGAAAAAGCAGATAGGAGGTATTGTCACATCACCGACAATATACCAGAAGTATATGTGGCCATACCAAATAATACATCCTTGATAAATATAAACATTTTTATTGCACAAAATCTTGTCATATATTTTTTTCCATAATCATCACTACGATGATGATTCGTTTGTATTGAATTGTACATTGCAATTCTCTGATGTTTGGGAAAAAGGGCTTAAGTCAGAATTGCACATCGATAATGTTTAGATGATTTCTGGACCAGAAAAATCGGCTCTTTTTATTGGTACATACAGTTTAAGTCTGCAACACTTTTTTTATGGTCCAGAAATCATCAAAACATTATTGATGTGCAATTCTGACTTAAGCCCTTTTTGCCAAACATCAGAGAATTACAATCTGGTCATAACTGACCAATGAGCAATTTTAATTTAACCTAAATTACTACTGTTCCTTAAAATGAAGAGCTTACCCCATAGCGTCTCTTATCTAATCTAACAAGATCGTGCACTATTCTAACATACACAGGCACACAAGCACTACGCTCTGCTTTTCACTATCACTTATCACTCAAACTAGTTCAAAAGGCTTTGTCCTCTTCAATCTTCTAGTTTGTCCAGTAGTAGATACGAGGAGCTGGATTTCCTCAATATTCTCATACTTATGAAGTTGTTGTTGCTCATGACTTCCTGCTATCTTCTTGATGACTATATTATCCAGGTTCCATTCCTAGGTCTTGATATTTGTTTATAAAGTAATATCTTATTATGCATCGACAATGTGGAGTTTCTTCCAACTAGTCAATACACTTTTTATAGGTATCTTTCTTTTGCCTTTCATAGCCACAACAAGGCTATAATACCTTTCCTTCCTGGTTGTTTTGTAGACCACTTTCAGCTGATTCTAAAAAATTAAAATGAATGGTAATTTTTCTATTCTTTACAATTAAAAATCAAAATAAATAGGTACTACTATTTACAGGTAATAATATGCATAAATAATTCGTTTCCTAAAGAATACAGAAAATTGAAAACGTTTTTATAATACTTACATAATTGTTTAAACAAAAGAGACCCAGCCAGAGCAAAACGCAAAACTAACAGACAGAACTGCAAAAAAAGCCACTAATTTCCATTTTTCCACCCCCTTATCTTATATGCATTTTCCAATCAAAATTTTTAGGTTGTCATGAACATGAAAGACTCAACCTCAACAAATAATAATAAACAAAAAGCTCTACTTCCACTTCCCGCCAAATGGACACAGGTTGGTGACACTGAATTCACGCCGAATAAAATGAAAAAATAGAACAATTTTCTTTTTCGTCAATTTCTTCACGTGAAGTTTATAACGAACAAACTTAGATGTCAAAGTGTGCTTTTACACGTCAAATTTGGCCTTGAATAACTTGGTCAATTTCTTGTCCAATTTATTGTTGATGTAAAGTGGACTTTAGTACTGAAAAGAGAATTAGTTGTTTACGATCTAGTGGGGCATCCCAGTACGAACCACACAAGAAAATCCACCTTTGCGTGGAGCCATCACAATGAGAGTTTATTTTAACAATACATAGATATGTTTAATAGTATTATCCTTTTTTCTACAATTAGAAAAGAGTAAACAACACAATAATTTTACAAATACATTCACATTATTTGTTAGGTTCAACAAACAGTTGTTAGGGGTTAGGTTGAGAAATAAGAAATAATACATGAAACATGGCGGATCGTACATGCGCAAAGAAATTTGGATCGTGAAATAGTCGATGCTTTCGCTTCTTGTGTATAAGAGATACAATAGATGTTTAGAATATGTTATTATGCTCTGGCTGGCTGAAAGTCATTTGCCAATGTCAATTAAATAAATAAATTAATAAAAAAATTAGAAATTATGATTTCTTTCATAATAATTCATTTACTTTTAAGTACGCTGTTTATAAAATAAATAAAAAACCAAAAAAATAAAATTTAACCCTTAGTTTATTTAACATAAAAAAAACAATCTTATAATATAACCGTAATTTGCTTACTTGCTTGTTTCTATTTGCATATATGCAATACATTTACAATATAATAAAATTGGTTCTAAAATGAAAGTATCACGTTTTTGCAGGTATATTGTTTGCGTACCATAATTTCATTTTGGCAAGTGATTAATAATAACAGAATCAGTCAACGGCCAAACCAGAATGATCCTAAGGGGGCTACAACTGGTGGGTCTCTGGGGGTATGGATTTAAGGCTTTAAGGATTTAAGGCATTTAAGGCTTATAACCCCCAACCCCCCCAGTTACGCCACTGGAATCAGTTGTCCGTTGTTTTCATGTAGTATATAATGTAAATTTTGCTTAATATGGCTGTTCAAGTGTTCAACGCTGATGAGCCAACGACGAAACATCTGATTCATGCTGTTTTGATATGTGGTATCATATTAATTATTATTTTTAGCTAAAAAACAGCTACTATGAGTATGAACCTGTTAGAGACTTAGAACTTTCGTAGCTATTCTTTTGCGAAAAAAATTGTTATTTAATATCGTTTGCAAGCCTTAAAATAAATACGGTGCCGTTCTGTGACGTTATGACGTCACAAAATCGACCTTCCGGCTATTAAAGAAAATCTAACCATAATAATAATAATCCTCAAGTGTAGTGTGCCTCACCATCTTGTACTATCACGAGCCGCCCCTGGAGATGAGAGAGATAAAATAAAGGTTTATTATTTGGTTAAAATTAACAATAAATGAGAGAATATGTGAGAGACAAAGAGAGAAATATGGCTTGACTAGGACCAAAATATATGTACAATAAAGCTTGTACATATGTGAAATTATAAATATAATCTTAGAGGGTATAATATGTGGACTGTACTTAATAAGGATCTTTTTAGGTTAAGGTTAGGTTCAAATGGGAAAGGGTTTATCAACAGACAATATTAATATGTATATAAAGTCTTACCCAACTGTGAAGCCTTGTCGCGCTTTTTGTCTCGAGCACTAATGCCGGTCACACACGAATTGACTGTTCCACGTTTCACGTGTCTCGCGTTTTAACTGCCGCGAACTGATGTATGCCGTCACTCGCGAATTAACTGATCGTGCACGAATTGTTATTGTTCATACCGGTTAACGGTTATGACTATCTAATTATATTGTCTTATTGTGCAGAGATGTCTTTGCGACTTAGCGGTCGTAGGAGAAGAATTCATGTACCTCCAACGCGTGGTGGATGGCACGAGATTATACAAGTTGACCCTCGAGCGGCAGTAGCAAAAAAGGTTTATGTACCCTCAAGTGATGAGCGGTACTCGAGTTGATCCTTCAACGGTAGTAGTGGAAGAGGTCATTCTTTTTCTCTTAATTTCGCAAAATGTCCAAATATTGTCTATTGGAAGTAGTGTTGCCCAAATGCAAGACCAAGACGAGACTTAGAGAGTCTTGGTCTTGCGACAGTACACCTGGTCTTGATATTGGTCTTGGTATTGCGCTCCAGGTCTTGGTCTTGGTCTTGGTCTTGCAGCAAGAGTCTTGCAAGTCTCGTAGTTGCCCATTAGCCTATTACATATCTTAGAACTAGAACAACGTAACAGAGTAGGTCAATTTTAAGCTTCAATATCACAGCCATAGTAAAGACCAACCAAATTAATAAATATCTAAACAACTGACACCGGGTGGGGTTTGAACCTACGATCTAAGCGATCCGTGTCTATATTCCAGATAACCAAAGTTTATACTTACGTATTTTTTCGAGTATTTGCCATTGACAATGTGTGATTTGAAAAGAATTCAATTCAGTGACAGATGTGCACAATATGAAGGGTCAGAGGGAAAAAGGATGAATGTCAATTTTTGTCATTTTGAGGTTATTGTGCAATCTGTTAGCTTAGAAAGAGTACTATCAACCTGTGAATGGACAAGGGGAAATAAATATGATAATCGTCTTAAAATCACGTCACAAGATTGGACGCAAGGGGTAAAAACAATGAATATGTAACTTTGTTTTTCATTTTACCGAAAATGCTTGCAGATAGACATTCATCGTTCTTTCCCCTGGCCCTTCATATGTTAACGCCGTTCTCATTTTGGTACCGAATACCAAACCGAGAATTATACACTTCTCCAAGAAATTAAGGCATCTCCTTAAAAATAGGTCATTTTTGATGTCTCGAATTTCCTAAACCTGTTTTCTGATTTAAGTGATTTTTTATTATTATATAGCCTTATTCGTTAACAATATCGCTGTAATAATATTGTTGCTAGAAGTTAAATTGTCGTTGTATAGGTACCCGATAGCTTATCAGTACTAATGAGTGTTCCAATCAAACTGTGTTTTTTCTCAAAGTTAGCATCGTCCTGTGGAATTTTCTAGCATTTATAAAATACTGAAATTAAAACCCAACTACAGTCTGATATTTTTTTTTCATTTTGTTTTTTCATTCGCTAATGTTGGATAACAGTAAAGTTGAGTATTTTAACAACTAGCCATGTTTTTAAATAAGGATGGCAAATTTTAAGGGGTAATTCTAAACAAACGGGTCATGTTACCCGTATGCGCGCCAATGGTGAATATTAAATTCTTAATTGTATGTCAAAAATGCGTAATAACTACCTCATAAAACCCACCAAATTTCATTTGCATATCTCGAACGGTTTTAGAGCAATAAATAAATCGTCAGTTTTTAAGAAAAATTTTAACACCCCCTATTTCGGAAACGATGCATTTGCGAACATACAGTTATAATGCAAACTGTCAAATTATTTTTCGTGCAGAATTACCCCTTAAAGTTTGCCATATTTATTTAAAAACACCCTGTATTGATGAATAACATGGCTAGTTAAAAAAGTACCTAACTTTTTATTATCCAACATAAGCGAATGAATCAAAAAACAAAATGTTAAAAAAACCTGAGGCTTATAGTTGGGTTTTAATTTTAATATTTTATAAATTCCACAGAGTGATGCGTATTTGAGAAAAAAGAATACTTTGATTGGTACACCTGGTGTACAATGACAAATTTACATATCTAGAAACAATATTATTACAGCGATATTTATACAGAATAAGGCTATATTATTATCAAACATTAAAATCAAATAAATAAAAAATCAAATTATCAACCACTTAAATCGAACAAGTTTAGGAAATTCGAGAGACCAAAAATGACCCGTTTCTTGAAATAGTGTGTATGTCAACCAAAGAGTAACAAAAGAACAACAGTTGATTGATAAAACAAATGACCGGTTTAATTTAACTACCTACAGAAAAAACAGCTATAAAGGTCCTTTTGTTTTCCATGTATTTCACTGTAAATATTTCTTTGTTGAATGCCTCGTAGACTAAATATTTGGGTATTTGGTTACACCGTATATTTAGCCGGCACGGCATTATCTGTTCTAGTCTGTCTCCTTATCGTAATCACACTCAGCAGAAAAAAATATACATAATAGTTTTATTATTCTATAGATATAGATCGATATAATTTGTCGTGTATGTAGTCGTGTTTAAATTCCTAGAAAACTAATTAAGGAAAAAAATGAACTACTTACATACTTATTAGGTGGTATATTTTTTATCAGGATATGACATATTTTTAAAAATTTCGATATATTATAGGTCTGGATCCCGCGTATGAAAAAAAATTGATTAATAGCAAGCTGAAAATTTGTTAATAGCTTAATGGTGTCTAGTCGGATAAACTTTGATATATGGGAACATTGGAATAGGGGCAGTTGTAATTGTGGAACAGGTTAAAAATTTGGAACGGTCAGACCACGAAAACGGCACATTTATTTTGTCCGACAGAATAGACTTAAACTCTCCGAACAGAGATTAAACTCTCATGCAAAAATCAGACTGCTATTTACCACCTGTCATAATTCCTGTCATTTGACATATTCTACATGTTCCACTCATTAAAACGCCCATTTGGTGATAAATAGCCGTCTGATTTTTGCATGAGAGTTTAATCTCTGTTCGGAGAGTTTAAGTCTGTTCTGTTGGACAAAATACATGTGCCGTTTTCGTGGTCTGACCGTTCCAAATTTTTAACCTGTTCCACAATTAAAACTTCCCCTGTTCCAGTGTTCCCATATATCAAAGTTTGTCCGACTAGACACCCTTAAGCTAGTAACAAATTTTCAACTTGCTATTAATCAACTTTTTTTCATACGCGGGATCCAGACCTATTAATTAATGAATGGAAGGCGGCTATTCTCAATACCTGGACAATTAATTTCAGAGCGAAGAATGTATGTTTGTTTATGGTATTGTTCGTAAGGCGCATAAGTCCAATTTTACAAATTTTTTTGCTTCTCATAGAGTACCTACCTAAGAAATACCCGAACTAATATACTTCATAAAACGACCCTCAGTTCTAATTGCAAGACGCAAGAGTCTTGCAGGCTTAGTCTTGTTCTTGCTCAAATCTTGCACGGTAAGTCTTGGTCTTGCTCAAATTAGGCGGTCTTGGTCTTGGTCTTGCTAAAACGCAAGAACAAGACCAAGACTGCAAGACCAAGACTGAGTTTGGGCAACACTAATTGGAAGGGATGGAATTAAGTGGGGATGAATTAGGTAGTACTGGCAGAATAGGGTTGGCTTGATATTTAAAATTAAGGGTTGTATTGCAGATTTAACACAGTAAAAAATATAATAATATTTTTTACATGTGAAAATTGAACAATGACGATAAGTCAACAACAATTAGATTTTTGAAACTTTGTTATTTGTAAAATTAGATATTGTAATGAAATTTTATATGCAATTTTTTTACAATTTTATATACATATTATGACTATTGTGATTTTGAATCTGATATATCCCACAAATTTGATTTTCTATCTGACTCTAGTTACAAGGTTCGTACCAAGTGTTTATCAACATAACTTTTTTAGGCGTAGAATTATTAATCAAAATTCAAAAGGGGACTTAAACATCATACAATTTTACACCAAAAAGGTTTTCTTAAAAACTCGACACTGTGTACCGTTTTGGAAATATTTTTATTTGAAAATGGGAAAGTTTGCCATGGGAAACTGACATTTATTGATTGTTATGACGATATGTCAACAACAATTAGATTTTTGAAACCTTGTTATTTGTAAAATTAGATATTGTTCTTCAAAATGTACTCAAATATTGAATATACCGACATGTTATTAAACTTAGGTGAGTGTTTAGGAAACTCTAGTGCAGCTTTTATTAGAGTTGTACAAGTTTGACTTGAATGTTTGAACTTGACTTGAGTTTGACTTAATGTCAAGTCAAACTCAAGTAAATCCTTCTGACAAATATATTAAGTCAAGTCAAACTGGTCAATCGTACAGGTTTGAAAATTCAAACTGTTTGTCAAACTAGTTTGAAAGAGTTTGATAATTTATTTAGTAGATATACTTTTTTGTCGAGATTGACATTTTAGTTGCCAATTAAGATAAGAAAAGTAATAATACAATGAGTGCCACATAAAAGTAACTTAATACAGGAAGCGATAAGCGATTATAATCAAAATAGGGTCGTAAAGGACATCGCACACATCTTATGGAAAATATAATGTCACTCAAATTCAATAAAATTTATACGAATAGATGCGTTTTAAATTAACGGTCAAATCTTATCATTGCGCCAACTCTATATTTTCAATAATAAGAGCAGAAATTGATATAAATAAATCTGAAATCAAATGGGTACGTACATAAGTTAGAGAGAGAAAAAATATTTTAAAATACCCAAATTGTCGGTACTCCATAAATCAGCGGATTAGTTTCACTAATCCGCTTAGACCCAGCGGGGTTTAAGCTCTTGTGAATAGCACCCAGAGCAATAGTAATTGTAACTGACAGTTTTACTGACTCCAAAAATGTGATTTCGATAAACTTTAATTGGAATTTGCGCCGTAATTAATCATAATTAAGAGTTGGCGCAATGATAAGATTTAACCGTTAATTTAAATCGAATCTATTCGTATAAATTTTATTGAAATTGAGTGACATTATATTTTCCATAAGATGTGTGCGATGTCCTTTAAATTTCTTGAAAATGATTCCTGAATGCTTAGAACTACTTGCTGGCAAGTTTCGTTTTATCCATATAACTTTTTATATTTGAGTGTTACTAGATTAAAACAAAGAATTCGTTGGATAGTTTTTTTATTAAACAAATTTAATTTAATCTACTTTGGGAGCGTTCAAGTATTACGTAACGCAAGTTGGGGGCGGGTCATGTAAAACGTTACGGCGCGTTACACGGGGAGGGGGTAGGATGGTTCGAACAGTGCATTACGTAACATTGTTTTTTTAACTTGAATAAAAAAAACTACCGAATCACAATCTTCCACCTTTTCAACTTTCGTTTATATTTTACATAGAACCCCTGGATTGTATTATATTGCCCCCTCACGCTCCGCTCATGTTACAATACGACAAAATAGTATTCAAGTGAAAAAATCCTAAAATTTGTATTTAGCAGATCAAGCACAGTAACATGTGTCTCAATGGACAGCTCAAAATAAAATGATTTGGAATTTTTATGACTTTCTTTTACTAAAAAAGGCATTTATTTATCTTAGGGCCAGTTCGAAAAAACATCTGGCACCAAGCTGCTAGTTCACTCGAAAATACAATACAAAAGTATCGTCGTATATTCGTTGGTATTTCTTTAAAATTCAAAACTAACCATTGGGTTATTAGACCTGGATCCTGCGTATCAAAAAAAGTTGATTAATAGCAAGCTGAAAATTTGTTAATAGCTTAACGGTGTCTAGTCGGACAAACTTAGTTGTACGGGAACACTGGAACGGTGGAAGTTTTAATTGTGGAACAGTTTAAAAATTTGGAACGTCAGATTACGAAAACGTCTCATGTATTTTGTCGGACATAACATCCAATTGATTTGTTACCCTTTCATTAAACTCTCAGGCAAAAATCAGACTGCTATTACTGACCAACATGATTCCTGTCATTTGACATGTTCTTCATGTTCCACTCATTAAAATGCCCAGTTGGTGATAAACACCACTCTGATTTTTGCATGAGAATTTAATGAAATGGTAACAAATCAATTGCAAGTTCTGTCCGACAAAATACATGGAACGTTTACGTAGTCTGACGTTCCAAATTTTTAACCTGTTCCACAATTAAAACTTCTCCTGTTCCAGTGTTCCCATAATCAAAGTTTGTCTGACTAGACACCGTTAAGCCATTAACAAATTTTCAGCTTGCTATTAATCAACTTTTTTTTTGGTACGCGGTATCCAGGTCTATATGGTTTTATAGGTATCTACAATTTAAATTTCTTTCGGATACAGGCTACAAATGTTGGGTTTAAATTTTTAAAAAATTAATGTATAAATATGCATTAATAGTATGGTATAACTAGACCCAAACCCAGACATCCAAAGTGAAAGTTATCCTCCAACACCAAATTGTTCTATATGGTCCACATAATGTTAAGAAAAAAGTTACTCCATTTTGAGCGTCGGGTTTGGGGGGAGAGGGGGAAGAAATCGGAAAATTCGGAGTTTTTTACGTTTTTCGTCAATATTTCTAAAACTATGCGGTTTCTAAAGGATTCTACATAAAATTTAAAACAAAAAAGGTCCTATACATAATTTTGTTATAAAATCAACGGTTCCAGAATTACGGAGGGTGAAAAGTGGAAGTTTTCAATACTTTTTATATTTTTTGGGCAATTTATAATATTATTACGGATGAAAGAAATTTTCTTTAACAGGATTGTGTTTTGTAAATAAAATTTGCTATTTCAGTGGCATGTTAGTGATAAGCCCTTAAAGAAACGTCAGCCTCACCACCCAAAATCATCATCAATTGCCCAACAGATATAAAAAATATCGGAAACCTCCACTTCTCACTCTCCGTAACTCTGGAAGCGTTGATTTTATAACAATTATATATAGGACCTTTTTTGTTTTAAATTTTATGCAGAACAATTTTGTATAGAACATTGTTTACGCTAAAGTATAGTTTTAGAAATATGTATTGACGAAAAACGTAAAAAAAAACTACTAATTTACCGATTTCTCCCCAATCTCCCCTCCAAACCGGACGCTCAAAATGGTGTAACTTTTTACTGAACAATATGTGGACCATATACAGGGTGTTTCATTAATAATTGTCCAAATAGTAACTGGAGAAACCTTAGCACAAAATACGAAGATTTAACATAAAACACTTAAATAAAATGTGGTTCCTTACTGAGTTACAGGGTGTTTTATCTAAAAATTTAAAAACTATTTTTGCTCAGCATTTTAAAACTATTTGACGTATCCTTTTCATACTTGGCAGAAAGTGCAACTACTATACACCTTACTAAATTATGATAAACAAACGTTTCTGGCTATTACCAGAGGCGTACAACTGGGGAAAGTGAATGGTTGACCCTTTCCAAATTCTACGCCACTGGCGGAATTGCTATTTTAGTTCAATTTTTGGATTCTCCAACACTTTTTATGAAAATAATATACTCTTTGTTCGTAACGATAAAGTCATTAATTTTCGAGATCTTTGAAGTTAAAAATGAAACGACACGGTTATTTTGATTAATGTATTGTGTCGCTTCATTTTTAATTTCAAATATCTCGAAAACTAATCATTTTATCGTTACGAATGAACAATATATTATTTACATAAAAAGTATTGGAAAATCAAAAAATTACACTAAAATAGTAATTTAGTCATGGGCGTAGAATTTCGGAAGGGTCAACCAGCCACTATCCCCTGTCGTACGCCTCTGGTAGTAGCTAGAAACGTGTATTTATCTTAATTTAGTAGGGTGTACAGAACCTTCACTTTCTGCCAAGTATGATAAGGATACGCCAAACAGTTTTAAAGTACTGGGTACAAATAATTTTTAAATTTTAATCACATTATGAATTATTTCATAATTAATCAAAATAACTGTGCCGTTTCATATTTAACTTCAAATATCTCGAAAACTAATGACTTTATCGTTACCAATGAAGAGTATATTATTTACGTAGAAAGTATTGGAGAATCTAAAACTGGTACTAAAATAGTAATTTCTCCATAGCGTAGAATTTGAGAAGGGTCAACCGTTCACTATCCCCTGTCGTACGCCTCTGGTAGTAGCTAAAAACGTTTGCGAATCATAGTTTAGTAGGGTGTACAGTAGTCGCACCTTCTGCCAAGTATGAAAAGGATAGGTCGAATAGTTTTAAAATGCTGAGCAAAAATAGTTTTTAAATTTTTAGATAAAACACCCTGTAACTCAGTAAGGAACCACATTTTATTTAAGTGTTTTATGTTAAATCTTCGTATTTTGGGCTAAGGTTTCTCCAGTTACTGTTATAGGACAATTATGTCCTGTTACAGGACAATTATTAATGAAACACCCTGTAGAACAATTTGGTGTTGGAGGACGACTCTTACTTTGGATGTTTGGGTTAGGCCTTTTTTTTGACCAGTTATAGATACTATACTACCTCCGTAACTTTGGAACCGTTCCTTTTAGAAGGATTATGCATTGGGCCTTTTTTATTTCAAACCGAATGTAGAAAATTTTTGTATAAAAGGTTGTTCATGCTAAACCGCATAGTTTTAAAAATGTTGACGAAAAACGTAAAAAACTACGAATTTACCGATTTCTCCCCCCTCTCCCCTTCAAACCCGACGCTCAAAATGGTGTGACTTTTTCTGAACATTATGTGGACCATATAGAACAATTTGGTGTTGGATGATAACTTTCACTTTGGATGTCTGGATTATGCCATAATTTGGATCAATTGTATCATACTATAAGACGCTATAAGCTTTCTTAATAATTTTATTATCCTAACTGGCGCGTTTATTGGGTTTTATTTGTCTGTCTGCGGTTTAAATATCATATCAGCCAATACATTTCCACGTTTACTGAAATTTGTCAAAATCATTTTTTTGGACCTTGTTGTTGGGAGGGGGGATTTCCCCTACCCCTCCCTCACCCATTACACCCGCCTTCGCGTTGATCCGCCATCCGCCACTGAACAAATAAACACTTGGGGGGCATCCATAAACTACGTCGTAAAAAATTTGGACTTTTTAATACCCTCCCCCCCTCCGTCGTAATTCGTCGTTTAGAGACGACCCCCCCCATGTCGACGTCGTCATTGCAACTCACGACCCCCCTTCATTGATTTAAAAAGAATCAATATTATTTCTGGTTTTTTTTAAAATCAAATATGAGGGGGTACGCATACAATCTTGGTCCAATGCTATTTAAATGCATTAATTATTTTCGAATCCTGAGATAACTAATAAATATATTTGAAAAATTTAAACGTAGAATAAAATATTACATTATTACCGAGAGCTAAAAGTCCCTTAGAATAAACAAAAGGTTTCTTTCGTCTAAAACGTGTTTTGTTTTGTTGAAAAATGAACATAGGCACTCGCAAATAACTCGAAAAGTAGTGACTTCAGTCAGTTTATCCAGTTCCGGACTTATTTTAAACGTACATTTTTTCACCCCCAAAGAGGGCTGATACTCACCCCCAAGGCAAAAGCACACATCTGCACAATATCACCTTTTTTCTTAGACATGTTAGCTATGCGTATGCCAAATTTCATGTCAATTCAATTAGTTCTTTAAAATTTAACAGCAAAAACCGTGAAAAAACGTACTAATTGGAAAAAATCGATTTTCATTTTGTAACTTCAAAGGGCTGTAACTTTTTTTATGTGCACATTTGTACAAAGGTATCAAACTATTTTTGGCACCAGAATATGTGATGTAATTTATGACCGACCTCTTTGCTACACCCTGTATAATTTTGATATTAATATTATATTTAAGATTAAGTTTACAAATTTTAATAATAGGTATAACAAACAATATTAAGGTGTATCAGTCAATAAATTATCAATTAAATATTAAATGAGAAAACAATATACCAGGTTACATTATTACCATTTTAACAAAATTAATGATATTTTAGAATTATACATTATATTTTCTGAACGTTTGTTAAGTGAAAAATAAACAGATGAACATTATTTTGATAAATATTTTAATAGATTTAAAACTTTGACTACTTGTAGTTAAATTTTCATTTTAAAGATCATACTAATTAGTTAGATAATAATTGTGTATAAAAGACTCGGCGAAAAAACGAATTATTTTTATTTATCCAGAGTAACTAATATTTCTAAAATATTTTTTTACTGTGATTTGTTATTCTTAACATTAATCATAAATTTAAAAGGTACTTACTGTAACAAAAAAGTTTGTAAACGCAGCCTTCCTTTTTGTCGCTGATTCCAATAATTTTTTTATTTCCAAATCGGTATTATTACATATTATGTAGGTCATTAATATCTGCGTACTTTTTTTTCAATTCACTCCACAACTCATTAGCCTTATTTTGACAAAAAACACCACTTTTATCGGGGTATGCTTTCTTAACTGCATCATATAAATCTTGATATTTATTTTGTTTTGATTTCGATGCCATTTTATTTCTATTCGTTCTTCAGAACTGTTGTTTCACACACATATGCAGCACATAAATGAACTAACATTGACAAATATTAAATTGAATTTAATATTTTTTGCTTCCAGCCGTTGTTCTGTATATAGAAGCGATTGTTTAAACCCAAAGAACAATGTCTTATTGTTTTGCTGTCCTGTACAAAAGTGCTACCTAATATTATTTTAACGCTGTGACTGATAATAAAAACGAAATGAAAAGTATGCGATAAAAGTATCTATAATAGAATTATTGTTTTTAATTTTAACAAAGGTATATTTATTCGTAAACGTTTTGTTCTATTTTCAATTTCATATCAAAAACTATACGTTTTTATATGAATATCTGATACTTTAATGCTGGTAGAAGCTAGTAAAAAATTATTTTTATAGACACAATAGCGACAAATTTAAATATAGCTACCAATATATTAAACGACGTCGAATGGTCACTCATACCCCCCTCCCCCTGTCGTATTCCGTCGTAATAAGCAAGCCCCCCCCCCTCCCTCTTCTCAACGACGTAGTTTATGGATGCCCCCTTGCGTAATATTCAAACTTTTCAAACTGTTTGAAGATGTTTGAATTCAAGTCAAACCTAAAGATATCGAAATCAAGTCAAGTCAAACTTTTTTATACAAAAAGTTTGATTTTCAAGTCAAGTCAAGTTTGTTGAGTAAAATCAAACTAGTTTGACTTAATGCATCTCTAGCTTTTATGCGTTCTACAGAAAAATTTGCTTGAAGAAACTTACCAATAAAAAAAACATTTAGAGCCTTTGAACGACGTTGTCGAGAAACTGGGTATGTGGGACCAAATAAAATAAATATTATTTTAAAATTACTTTATGGCGACCAAAAAGTTAGCGTATGGAATATTATTCGCCAAGTACTTATTCAAGTACTTGGCGGATACTTAAAGAGCAGCAGCTACATCCTTATCATTACAGACAAGTCCAAGGGCTCTTGCCAGACGGTCTACCGGTTAGAGTGGATGTTTGTGAAACGCTGCAAGAAAGGACAGCCCTTAATCCAAATTTTTTAAAATGCATTCTTGTTACGGCTGAGGTCACCTTTACGCGACAAGCCATGTTTAACTCCCATAATGCACACTATTGGTGTGATGAGAATCCACGAGTCAAAAGGGTATCACATTACCAAGACTCATTTAAAGTTGTCAGTAAAATGTCCTAGTGGGGTCCAAGCGCATCCCAAGTTTTTTTAGCAAGTTTTATCACTATGTGATTTTTTCTTTTTTTAAGTTTATTTCTTTAGGCGAGACTGGGAAAAATTGATGGGAGTGAATTTTTGTAAAAATCACAGTATGAAATACGCGCACACTCACAACATGAAGTTAGTTGCTAAATCTTTCAAGTTACTTATGTATCATATATATTTATTATAATTTTTATGTCTTTGGATTTTTCTTCGGAATAGAATCATTAGTATTAATATATAAAGAAAAGAAAATTAAACATTTGTGTAGAAAATCTGACGTTTTTTAGATTTTCTACGATTCATCGAGGAAAACGCAATTGCGGGGAGGCTACAGTTCATAAAAAATTACGTATTAACGGTATTTTTAATTTTTGGTATTATTTAAAGTATTAAAATTAGTTTAATAGTTAAAAAAGGTTGTAGGTGGTAGTTATAAAAAAATAAATAATCTTTTACTTTTATTTATTTATTTATTTTTTATTTATTAAAAGCAAAGATACTCACAAATTTTAATTACAATTACTTTTCATATTTGATATATAGGTACAATTTTCTTTTCGCAATGTTTGCTGTATGTATCAACACTTTTTGCAGATCGAACATTTTGATCTCAATTTCTTATTTTTAGCTCTGGGATACAAATAACAGCGACCACAATTTGATGACGTTGGCTGATTCACGGCACCTTCTGTCTCTATTCAAAACCACATTTTTATATTCAGGGTTGTTCTCAAAATACGATTACACAGATTTTGATTCTCGAGACGCTTTAAAATAAGTGGTTTAGTTAACAATTATTGTCCCAATTTAAGTAAAAATAAGTCGTTCCAGTCAGGTCAAAAGCTCTTTAACAAATAAAAATACTTTAGACCATATATTTTAATATGTCGTTATTAAAAGTCCTACTCTGACAAATAAATGTACATTTTCGAGCTTTTATTGACCTAGAACCTAGAGCGATTTGCATATCTCTACCAGAGCATGTTGCAGTCACAACCTCCTTATTCTCCGTAGACACCGGATACCGTTGAACGTTGGTGAGTGAAACTATCCTAAGTAACCGGTAGATGCATGAACAAGAAGTCATCGAGGTGTAACACTGCACAACAGCCTTGTAGGTCGGGAACCTATAATCCGCCTAGAAGACGAATTCAAGAGAAATGTAATGCAGGTGGAGTTGTCCAGGTACGGCTTAAGAAAATAAAGACCATGAATAAATTAATTTGTAGGACTGAAAAATTCAATCAAATATAAGCAAATCTAATACTATGGTATTTTCTGTTCCTTTCGTCGAAGTAACTATACGAATAAAGATATTTATATCTCTTCTAACTAGATGCAATACACGTATTTCGATCTTTAAATGATGAGACCAAACCATGTTTTTATTTGGCCAAATACGTAATTTATTAGATAGGTGAAACCAAAGAGACTCAATTTCCAAATAAATAAATATTTAAAAATAAAAATCTAAAAGATTTCTCAGTTTCAAATTATCACTTACACATATACCCTATCTTTCTATAATTTGCAAGGAAAAGGGCGATAAGTGCATAGCCATGGGGAATCTATAATATGCATTCCACAATACGTTAATTTATCTAGGTAAAGATCAACAAATTTGATTCCTAGTACTCAATACGTGAGTAATTCGTGAGAGCACACTACAGGCTCTTTTGAAGACACCAAGAAGTTGAACTGTACATAAACAGATGGTAGTGGTCTCTGAATCGTAATTAAATCTTAACTATATGTACCTACTTAATTTATTATTTATTTGCATATAATTTTATGTAACTTTCCCTATGTTTGGTATTATATGTTGTATCAATATCGTCTTATCTTTAACTTAATTAATTTCCTGAGGGACCGCAGCCTAATTACCTAAGAGTGTAAGATCCGAATCTAGGTCGACCATCCATTTACCGGATGAAACATTTTTTTTATTAAAATCCAAACATAGACAAACACGACTTGCATGGGTTGGCTATCAAAATATGCTGATAGCTATCCTGAAGGGGAGCGGCGAAGGTTTTGAAATCAGCACTTCAAGCACATTTTTGTGAATTCTTTTTTGAAAGTATGGTAGAATTATTTTATTTTTAGATTAAATAAGCAGATTAAGTACAATTTAAAGAATATTAAACAATATTTTAAGGAAAAATATTGAAAAAGAAGCCAACGGTGGCAAATTTTTAAATACACCTCAAAAACAATGGATTTTCCGGTGGACATCAGAACTCATCATCGGACCATGTGAAACAAGAAATTCAAAAAGATATTATTAGCTTATGAGTTTCTTGAGGCAACGCTGTTGAGGTTTTTAGTTTTAACGATTTTTGACTTTTTGTATCACTCAGAAGTCAAAACAACGAATTTTTTTGCAAAAAGGGTGAAAATAAATATATTTATTATTAAAAAAAAATAATAAAAATGAATAACCATTTTCAATAATATAATTAGTCTTTTTATATTTATTATTGTTAAACAAAAAATAAGCACAAAACAAAAAATATCTCGACAACGTTAGCTTACGAAATGTCTAAAAAATATATATGCACAATTTTAGGCGGATCGGTCTAGTAATTTTTGAGTTATAATGTCCACCGCATTTGAAAAAAGCAGTTTTGAGTAAAACGCGTTTAAAGTATTGTCATCTTTTATTTTCAATTTCTTTTTTGTCTGTCAAATCGTAAAGTGATGAACACTGGAATATGTTTTTGAATCGGGGAGTAATTTACAAAAGGGGATGGGAACAGTTGTTGACGGTTGCTCACTACGCTCAATCGCGCTGACGCGAACCTGCTGCAAACAACAAGTGAATTAGGGTTCTGGGCTAAACATACTTAGATTAATAATATTTCATTTCGAATAACTTATCGTATCGTGCATTCCGTCTGAATGGGCTGTAAAAAGATACTGTGTGAAACAAAAGCGTTTAAGTGACGTACAAATTCCATATATTAGCATTAATAAAACGTTGATGGCATGGGACAAAATGATGTATTGACCGTTTTGAGCGAAGCTGAAGACTAATAAATTATTAAGGGTAGTAGTTCTTTTTCCACAATGTATATGGGCAACTAACAATCTAAATCCCAAAAGGCAGAATTGTAACTCAGACATACAAGTGGACAAAAGAAAAGTAGGTAAATTACAAATAATGATACTTGAAACTTTTAAAGAGATACTCCAAAGTTTGGGACTTTAAATATGTAGAGGGTACATAAATACATAGGGTCATACGCGCCTTAATTCATAAATAACAGGTAAAAATAATTTTTATTTTGCCTGCTAGACCCGACGCGTCCACTGGAGGGTTAATACAGCAAAATAGTTGTCCAACTAAAAGTAAAAAATATAAGCACACACTTTAAAAAGAAACCAATATGCCGAAGAAAACTTACTTAAGATAAACATGATTTGGAAAATAAAAAATATAATACAAACAGTCGAAGAAAATATCTCATAGTACCTACTTAAAAAAAGAAGTCATTATTAGAAATATGAATTATAATTATTAAGGTACCAAGGGTATTATAAGGATAATAACGCTTGATGTCAATGGTGTATAGACCGAGGGCCTTTGGGCCCGAGGTATATACGTTGATCGAAAGCGTTATTATTATAATACCCGTGGTGCCTTCAACGTTTAATGTCCGACTAAATTATTCTTTATATGCAAAAAATTTGAATGAATTTTGAATTCATTAGTTTTCAAATAAGTACATTTACCAGAAATAGTCGTAACGTAATTGTGGTAGCCATAGTTTTACTCAGAGTTTTATTTGTCAACTTGACAGTATTTAACTCGATATTTAAATTTAATAGGCCCTAGGGCGTTATTTTTCAATAACACGCCCTTGGGCGTTATATTGTACTTAATAGACTTCGAAATAATGTCATTATTAATTTGTCAAATAATAGACCAGTCGGACATTAAATATGTTAATTTTCTATAAGCTTCCTTATAAATTAGATTCTACTGCACTGAAAATACACGCAATTAAAATATAAGATGACATTCAAATGACATTGTTGTGGTAGCAGACTTTGTTATTGTTGGATTCTATAAAGATATTGAGATGCAAGGAAAACACCTTCACTAATTACCTCCTTTGGCTTAAAACTGGCTGCGACTCACGAACGTGGGTTTTTCAATTGCATACTAAAATACTCGATAAAATATTCAGCTGTTTTAGATTACACAGCAGGTTTTTTTATAAAGAAATTGAAAGTATTTTAAAATGTTCTAGTGACTTACTTTTCAATTTACTTGTAATTATGCCAAGATTCAATGAATACCTACGCCATTTACATTACCTAACTATTATAGGTATTAAATACAGAAGGGAGGGACCTAAGAACTGCATTTATAAAATACATTTTGAATACAACAATTTTTATCTAGGAGAA
Organism: Diabrotica virgifera virgifera; assembly: GCF_917563875.1. NCBI lineage: Eukaryota > Metazoa > Arthropoda > Insecta > Coleoptera > Chrysomelidae > Diabrotica > Diabrotica virgifera. Next base: position 172,468,577 of record NC_065443.1, read on the forward strand.
ACCTAAGACCACTAAGTGTTGAGATTAATAATCATGACACATAAATTAAAACACAGATCTTGACAGATACCAGATATACAACGAAACCTGGGATAATGAACACAGAGTATAGTGGAAATATGCATCAATAGTCTTAAAATAAACATACAGTAAAAAAAAAGGAAAAACAAAACCCCATCCTACTAAAGGAAGAAAAATATGTAGCAAACTCATTAATAGAATGTAGCTTGCTCTGGTTACCAATATTGAGCGAAGAAGTCGGCAATAAGAATATAAGTACAACATTAATGAGTTAATAGAAGGTTAGAGTTAGAAACACATCATCTATTTACTGGGCTATCAATAAGGACTAAATATTTATTATATCTCGTATTGCCGTTCTCGAATTACAATATCTACTTGTAGTCACAATTTTTTCGTAGCTGGGTTATCACGATTTTAAAGCAAATTTCCTGAGTACGGCTCCTACTCTCGCATCCACTGCTGTTGTGGTCCAGAATCCGATTCTCTTTACTACAATTGTAGGGTCGGAAAACTGAAGCACATAAGTCAAAAACTATAGATTTTCAGAAATCGAATAAAACTGTATAAAAAAATAATTCAATATTTTTTAAAAACATTTATTGCATTTTATGAGAGTGTGTATAACATCCTTAGTGAGCGACAAGGTCTATGCGAAATGTTAAAACCCAACCTGTGATAATCCGGTATTGATACCTATTGTAACACAAACCCCCAGAGAGACATTACAGAGTTGTACTAACCTGTATCCAACATTCAAATAAAATTACCGAAGAAATGTTAAATTTTAAATAATTAGTTTGTTTAAATGATTTTACAAATTGATCTTAACAATGGTTTTTAGCAGTAAACAATCTCGCAATATAGTATTAAAAAAATACTTGAGTTCATCCTTTTTTTTAATTTAGGACTGGCAAAATAACAGCTATTTGTATAACAAGGAAGCAAAGTGCTACTTTTCCTCCCGAGAATGAAGTTTACTTCATTCAAGAATCATTCAAGGGAGGAAAAGTACAACTTTGCTCCCTACAATCAGGTCAGGAAATTAATACTTTCGGTAGAGGTATCTAGGTGGAAAAATATTTTTCAGTTACGAAAATAAGTAGACATTTTGTTTTGTGGGTTCGTCAATGAACACTATTTATCGATATACACAAAATAAAGTAAAACTTATTCCAAATCATCGTCATTAAATATTTTTGTAAAATTTTATCAAAAATATGATGTCTTTGTTTATAACATTTAAAAACAATTAAGAGAAATTCCTGCGGTTGACCTGAATACAAATTTACAAACAATTTTATATTTCCGGTAATTGCTAAGTACTTAGTAAGTGCATTTTCGTAGAATCATTAAATGGGGCGGGATCATTGTCACAATATTTAAATAACGGAATTAGTCATTCTTAAGCAGTATATTTTGTGGTTCTTTCAGCCAGAGTTTGTCGAAAAAAGTGTTGTGATATATTTAATACTTAATAGGTATATTTTCGTAGAATAAATAAATGCGGCGGGATCATTGTCACAATTAAATATTTAAATAACGGAATTAGTCATTCTTAAGCAGTATATTTTGTGATTCTTTGAGCCAGAGTTTGTTGAAAAAAGCGCGTTGTGATATACAATTTAGTATTTATCAAAGAACAATATGTGGCGGCCATGGGAAAGTGATATGCATTTACCTGACGAAAATGAACCTACGGATAATTTAGAAGATGAAGATGAAAGTGCGGGGTCAAGTACTCAGCAAAGGAAGAATTTGTGTGTAGCTGAGCAAAATATGGTGTTAGATGTATTTGACGGACTTTCTAAAAAAATGAACAGATATGAAGCTGTTAAGCAAACAGCGATATTAACCAAAATTTCTTGTGCAACAGTGTACCGTTTAATAAAGACAGGTTCGAAAAGTAGAAAAACAAGAAAGGATTTGGGAAGCTCTAAAAAAATTCAACCTCACCTCTTGGAACCTATTAGTGAGACAATATATAATATGTATGCAGCTAAAATTATGCCTAACCTAAACAATATCATGGCAAAATTAAAAGAAAAACATATGGTTCATGATTGTTCCACAAAGACTCTGGGACGATTTTTGACCAAAAATGGTTTTAAATATAAAACTGTCAATAAGAGACAAACCATAATGGAAAGTAGCCGCCTAATAAAATGGAGGAATGAATATATCGAAAAAATTTTACAATACCGCAGTGAGTGTCGAGAAATTTATTATCTGGACGAGACTTGGTTTGATTCCCACGAAACGATAGATAAAGCCTGGACAAACGGTTTAAGCAAATGCCAAATAGATGTACCCCATTCTAAAGGCAAGCGAATTTGCATATTACATTGCGGAGGACAACATGGATGGGTGAACGATGCGTTATTGTTGAGTTCCAAAAGTATTAAAGACAGTTCTCTAGACTACCACCAAGACATCGAAGGGACGCTTTTTGAATCGTGGTTTGAGAATACATTACTCCCAAATTTAAAAGCAAATAGCGTGATTGTTATGGACAATGCATCATATCACTCCAGATGCATTAAAAAAATTCCAACCAAACAGAGTAGAAAGGATGAAATTCAAGAATTTTTAATAGCCGAAGACCTATATTTTGAGGATCATTACACCAAAGATCAACTAATTCAGGTTCTTCATACAAAAGTCGTAACTAAAGAACATATTGTAGATAAATTAGCCACTAACAATGGACATACGGTTTTAAGATTACCTCCATATTACTGTGTGTTGAATCCCATAGAATTGCTATGGGCTCAGTTAAAAAACCATATCCGGAGGAACAACACATCTCCAAAAGATGCCCAAAGTGTTGTCGAACTAATAAAAACGGAGTTCAAAAATATCAGTGCTCAAAACTGGCAAAATGCTATAGAACATGTAAAGAAGATTGAAAAGGATTACATGAAAAATGTCCCAGCCTTGAAGAAAATTATTATTAATTTGGATGAGAGTGATGACGAGAACGATAATGACGATGAGTTGGAATAACTTTTAAATCCAACTGGAAGATCCCAAATGAATGTGAATTTTCGAAGTGGCTAGTATATCATTTAATTTATGATAGTAAAAAGACCAATGGGTAACTTTTTGTGGCATCACATGTGACATGTAAGTAAATAAGAACCATTTTTTTCATACCTGTAAGTCTAATTTTAACCTGTTTTACTTTAACTTATGATGGTGTCATGTCCCCCAAAAGCTTTTTCCATGTAACAACGACGACTTTCGTTGCACAGTTTTTTACTTTTTTACAAAATATATACCTTTTACAAAAAATTTTGTACTTTTATTGTGAACAAATTTTACTTCTTTTATATAGTGATGTCCTAAAATAACGGATAAATTCATTTTCTACCTAAATTATAAGCGCATACGAAAAATCCTCAAATATACACAAGAATACACTTTCTCAATAAAATCATTTAACTACCTTCTTAACCCCCCCAATGGTTAGCTACCCCTTTAAAGAGTTTAAATGAAGGCGTGTGATACGGGGTTTAAGATGGTTTTCAATTCTCTATTCAGAAATGTAATATTTTTATTTCTTACATAAAAAAGTCCTCGACTAAAATAGTTGTCACGATTGACTAGTATATTAGTTATCTGGTTGACAAAAAAGTAACATCGAATCTTTTTAAACATTTAGGTAAATGTCTCAAAAAGTAGCTATTATCCTTATGGGGTTAAGGGGGTATTTGAACGATTTTATTGAGAACGTATATTTTTGTGTGTAAAAATTGACCTGGTTCAGGAGTTTTCATCTACTTTATAATTATGTAGAAATTATATTTATCCGTTACTTTAGGACCTGGCTGTATAATATATTAATATTAAGTGTTCATTGACGAACTTGTTAAAAACCGAAGTACGGTTAATAAAAAAACTTGTAAATCCACCAAAGCAAAATTTTTATTATCGTAACTGAAAAAATATTTTATTTTGACAATCTTAATTTTGGAAAAAGGGTGAAGGTAAATTTTTCTAAATACTATATATAATACGAGGTAGTTTACTTAAAAAATAATCAGTAGTATATCGATCAATTGGAAAAAACATTTAAGTACACAAATTATATAATAACTCGAAATTCAACACTTTTTCCGATAATTTTATTAGAATGTTGGATACAACTCTGTAAATGTCTCTCGGGGGGTCTGTATTACAACAGTTATCAATAGATACTTATTACCGGATTACCATTAAGCCGGGTTTTAACATTTCTCATAGATCGTGTCCCTCACAATAGTTAAGTATGACTCTATAAAAAAGTATGGAAAATTGTTTTTTCCTGACTTATGTTAAAAAGAACACAAGTATATATAACTTATGTCTAACAGCACAACTAGGAATTTTAGTTTGTTACAACACAATATTTTCTTCCATCAATCCATATTAGCTACATTTTCCTTACTAGGCAAATCTATATAAAATTTATGGAAAACATTAATTTGGTATTATTGTTAGTAGAGAAACTAAGTCATCTTTTTTCTTTTGATATAGTTAAAGGCAATAGTGATATAATTGGAATGGTATTAGGTATAAAGGATGGGTGCGGCCCAAAAGATTAACTGTCATCAACACGCTTAACTTCACGCGCAACTTTGATATTATCCAAAAAGCATAGGCCCCAAGTTGGATACGACCTATCATATTCACAGCAACTCGGATACATAATATTAAGAAAAATAAATATTTAGAATATTATAGAAATTGAATCAATGATGTATCAAAGCTGCGCGTGAAGTTAGGCGTGTTGATGATAGTTGAGATTTTGGGGCGACACATAAAGGATGCCCTCCGTCTTAAATGTATCTTGTGAAAATTTGATTCCATTTGTAAGGTGTCTTTGTAAGATACCATTCTAAATTCCGTATCATAGCGGAGCCACCTTTTGTCCAACCATTTAAACTGCTTTCCATCTACATCTTTATTTCTTAATACCAAAGTAAAAGTTTAAAAATCCAAAAAGTCAGTATTTCCACAACTTGAAATTTGTTACTGCTGGCCTAATAAGTTGACTCCAGTCATGAGGAAGATATATTTGGATTTCTGTTTTCTTTTTTCTTTCTATTATTCCATGAACTGTTTAACTTCTAAATGGCTATGTTCGGGAATCATATATTGATGGTTGATTCTCTCTACTGTAAGTTATGTACAGCCCACGTAAACACAGAACCCACGTGAGAATTTCTTTTCTGACCTCCACAGGTATCAGAGTAAAATATTACACTTCTTGTGTTATTAGGTAGGTTTGTTTGAAGATGTTTAAAGAGATAAGATGCAATCTGATTCGCTCCTCAAGCAGTAGTAGATTCATACCACACATATCATAAAGCTCTTCTAGTCTTATTGTCATGTACGGTCAAATTGAACGTCTACAATTGACGTTTATAAAAAGCTACATAAGAAGTCAATGATGGAGTCGGTAAACACTGTTGTAAATCACATGTAGTGTATGCACTTGTACGGTACTATCATTTTGATACATCTGTGTGTCGTTTTTTTAGATTTGTAAGCTTGATCTGGTTTGATCTGGTCTGAAGGAGGTTTGATAGACTAATAGTTGATATTTTTTGGTGATGGTTAGGAGGGAAGGCAAATACTTTTTTGATGTACTCTGTTGGTGAAGTGACTTTCTTACGACGGAAGAGACAAATGGTTTTTTATTTCTTTCCTTTTGTCATCGGATATTTTATTTTTAGGTACAGTTGTTCCACGAATATCATTAATTTTTGTACCACCTACTGAAGACCGTTTCTTCATTGCCACCCCCTACAAATAGCTTAAGGCAGTACATCTATTACAACAAATAATTTATACGTCTTCATACGAAATTTCTGTTTTCAGGGTCTATTTCGCGTTGTCTTTGAGAAGCTTTTTCTACAATCTCTATTAATGATGATAAGCAGACTTTTTTTTTGTACAGTCGGAAAAATGAAAGAATACCCATGAACGATCACATCAATCACTTATTTTGTATTTGCTGTCTTTTTCTATGACAAACGTTTGTTATTTATAGAAAAAGACAGCAAATACAAAATAACTGATTGATGTGATCGTTCATGGGTATTCTTTCATTTTTCCGACTGTATATACCCATTACCCAATATTCATTGAATATCGCTTCTCTCTTAGCCATGTTTTAAGTAGTAAAATTAAATAAAGTTAAATATCTGTATATTTTTAAACAAGGAAGACGAAAACGTTAAGTACTTGATGTACCTAACAACTTAAGTCATGCTTATAAATCAGCAAAACTGAATATATCAGTTGTACTTTTTCACATAAGTCAACTTATGTTCTTTATAACGTCTAAAGATTTACAGTAATTGAAAGGTTGAAAAAGTACGCTACTTAAAATCAATGTGAAATAAACGTGTATGACGTATGTGCTTGAGTTAGTCGGTGGAGAAAAAATATATGGACATGTGCATGTACAAAAAGAAAAATCGGATTTTTTGACTTATGTGCTTTAGTCTGCCGGCCCTAGAATTTTTTCGTGCACTGGAGTAAGACATATTTTTTGTGTGTTGTGATATTCGACAGTGTAACATTGTGAAAATGGAAAAAGTTTTTAAAAAGGTGTCGTTTAAGCAGAAGAAGAGAAAACGAAAGAAATTATTGGAATTATTAGACGACTCCAGTAAGTAAAATTAATAATCATTTTTTTTTAGGTTCCTACAGGAAACAAAATAAATATTTTGTTTTTCTTATTGTATTTTTTATTAAGTAATAGTGTTTACATATCGTAATACACAAAACATGATTCATATGAATCTTTATATCCTAGCATCTACTAGTATGTACTTCAAATGAAGTCTAAAAAGGATGTCTTATGTATATATGTTTTTGTTTTTAGTACGATATTCAGATGAATATCCTATTAAAATTTATTTCAGTACAATATTGTACTAAAATCTCTATATTATAAATATCCTATTCGTTAGTACTTCACATGAAGTCTAATAATAGAAGATTTTTCTTAAATACGTATTTAAATGAATAGGTATTAAGAATTTATTTTTGTTCGTTTTTCGCTCAAAGTCACGTTTCATATGAAATGGTGAGGAGGAGTGACCTATTTATGGAATATTTGTGTAAGGTTTTAGTAATATTCAAGGTTGCCAGGTCTGGTGAAAATTCACCAGATTTGGTGATTTTGTAACCCATTTGGTGATATGGTGAAAACTTTTTTAAAAAGCTTAATATCTGGTGATTTTTTGACCTTATCTACATATTAGAAATTTATTTTAAAATTTAAAAAGTACGATTATATTATTTAAGTTTGTTATTCGTTATTAAGAATTGCCTAATATTCATATCATACAAAAAGTCTACTTTTAATTTGTAATATAAAATGATCCGCCTCTGTGGTGTTCAACCGGGGATTTCCCGAAGTTTACGCTATTCTTGCACGTTTCATGCACTTCCAATAATTTATGTCTTGGTTTTATAAACAAACCATTCAATCAACATATCAATTTTCAATTTATCAGTTTTATCTTTCTTGTGTCGGCTGTAGAGTTGTAAGTGATTACTGTTTTTATAGTTTTGTCATGTTTTGTGTTCGTTTGATCATCTTTAAAATCTCAAAGGTAGGTAGGTGTATTACTAACTATTTTTTCAGTTTTTATTTATATTAAAAGTTTGGTAGCATGAGCAAAAATTACTAGTTGTTTTAACAAAAAGTTTGGTTGAAACAAGGTGGTCTGCCAGGTCAAGTTTATGACATAAAAAGTTTTAAATAGTAAATAATCTACATTGTCGGGATTTTCAGTAACTTTCATAAAAATGAACACCTACATTTTACATTATATTTTACAAAAAAATCGTTACATTTTTTTCAAAAAAAATTTTGTAAGTAATAAACCAACCCTTCACATTACCGTTCTCGAATGGTTACGCGTATGCGCATGCGCAATAACGTATAATTATGCGCAGTAACACATTTTTCGTTACTGCGCATACTCCTAACAATCTGGTGATTTTTAGCAAAATCTGGCAACTTTTTAAGCGACTGTCTGGTGATTTTTAGTTTTTTGACCTGGCAACATTGGTAATATTTCTGTTCGCGGGTTCAAGAGTAATTATTATTTCTATTATAGGCTCCTCTAAAAATGATTACAATAAGGAAACAGGAACGGACTCGGATTCAGATACATCTATAAATTTGGTGGCTTCGATTACTAATGTACAAGATGATTTGGCTAGTGATGGTTCTGTGAACATTCTATCATTGCTAAGTACCCAATCATCAGCTACCAAAGGTCCTGAAATACACGCTGATGTAGCAGCTCTTCTTTCTGGTTTCCTTTTGAAAGGAATTGATAAAGAATCTCGAAACAACGCAATAGATTCTTTTCCTGTCATTGCTAATTGTCCAGCACTTCTGCCACCAGAAATCAAGTCCTGCTTGGATGCAAATGCCTTAAAACAGGATACTTTTCTAAAGAAATTACAATCCCAGTTAGCGGCTGGTATAAGTGCGATAGCAATTCTGCTTAATGAACAGTATAAAATAACCAAAGAATCATTGACTGAAGAAACAAGAAAGGAATTGGAAAAGAAGTGTGATCCTGCAAAAATATTTTCAGATGTCTTTCACGCCTTATCCTTACATCGGCGTCACAGCATTCTTCCTTTTTTAGACAGCGGGGTAAAGAAAATTTTAGATGCTTGTCCAATAGACGACTTTTTGTTTGGAAGGTCTTTTCCGGACCAGCTAAAAAGCTCGAATGAAGCACAACGTTTGGGGTCCACCATTAAGAAGGATAAGACTCCACAGTACCTTACTTCGAAAGCTCTGATTGCACATAAATCTAATCAACCTAAAGCTGGCCCTTCAGGTGTGTCAACGTCTTTAAACATCCGGCGCTCGCAGCCCCGGTCCCGTATGAAAAAGGAGGAGGGGAGGTATCGTTACAAAGGTACACATGTACGACGTTAACAGAAGAACCAAATCAGTCAACAAGACAGGTAACTACAAATTACGCTGGCCGCCTTTCTAATTATTTAGAAAAATGGGCTTTAATCACTAATGATCATACTATTCTTTCTTGGGTATCTGGATATAAGATTCCATTTAGAACAAAACCAGTACAAATTTTTTATCAAAACCATGTTATGCATTAAAAGAGTTATCTAGATTAGAGGAGGCTATTGCTCAATTATTAAAGATAGGAGCAGTGTCTAAATCTGATCCTAAACCTGATCAGTTTTTGTCATCAATTTTCTTAGTTCCAAAACCTGACGGTTCCTACAGATCCGTATTAAATCTCATATCTTTGAACCGTTTTTTACGACCTCCCCATTTCAAACTAGAGGATCATAGAACGGTTTTCAAATTATTATATCCAAATTGTTTTTTTACATCTCTTGATATTAAAGATGCATATTTTATGATTCCAGTTAACAAAAGATTTAGAAAATATTTGTCCTTTGTTTTTAAGGGCTCATATTTTGTATTTAATTGTCTACCTTTCGGCCTTTGTACAGCGCCATTTGTGTTTACAAAGGTAATGAAGCCAGAAGTAAAATTTTTACGGTCTATCGGCATAGTCTGTGTTATTTACTTAGATGACTCATTATTAGCAAAACTGTTGAGACTGCTAGGAAAGATTGCCAGGTTACAAAAGATCTGGAATCTTTGGGCTTCTTACTTAATTTAAAGAAAAGTGTTTTAGTACCTTCACAAATCTGTACTTTTCTGGGCTTTGTATGTAACTCCATATTATTTAAAGTATTCTTACCAGAAGAAAAGATAACTCTTATTCTGGCCAAAATTGAAAAAATGTTATCAAAAGATAGATGCTCAATTCTAATCCTAGCTCAACTAATAGGTAACTTCGTAGCTGCTTGTCCCACAGTAAAATACGGTTGGGTTCATTTAAAAATTTTAGAAAGGAAAAAGCATTTAGCGCTACGTTATAGTAATCATAATTATCAGTCAACCCTATTACTTTCAGACTGTATTAAATCTGAGTTGTACTGGTGGCACCAAGCTTTAACACAAAATAATGGTATGCCTATAGTGATAAGTTCAGTGTTTTCTCTTGAAATTTTTACCGATGCTTCTCTAATAGGTTGGGGTGCCCATTGTATAAACGGAGTCACGCATGGTTTTTGGCACAGACGTGAGAAAGTAAAACATATTAATTATTTGGAATTACTAGCAGCATTTAACGCAATTCGATCATTTGCCTCTGAATTATCAAACTGTTATATTTTGCTTAGAATTGATAATGTGACAGCCATAGCCTGTATTAATCGTATGGGTAGTCTAAGGTTTAAAAATCTTAATAAAATCACAAGAGAAATTTGGCTGTGGTGCGAAAGAAGGGATATTTTCTTAGTTGCTTCATATATTAATACTAAAGATAATGTCCACGCAGATAGGGAATCTCGTTCAACTTTTATTAATACAGAATATGAATTATCTAGTCACGCTTTCCAGGAGATATGTCACTATTTTGGTAAACCCACTATTGACCTATTTGCTACACAGTTAAATACAAAATGTATTAGATATGTCTCTTGGAAACCGGACCCAGCTTCTGTCACTGTAGATGCTTTTACCATCTCTTGGAAGGGTGAATTCTTTTATGCCTTCCCACCATTTAATCTTGTATTAAAATGCTTACAAAAGATAACTGCTGAAAAATCTCAGGGAATAGTAGTGGTTCCTTGCTGAAATACCCAGCCATGGTACCCAACTTTCCGTAAACTTCTTGTAACAGAATCTTTAGTTTTTACACCGAATCAAGGTTTACTTTCTTCTCCTTTCAGAGATTGCCATCCGCTTTGGTAGAACCTTTCGCTGGAGGCTGGAATTTTATCCGGGAAGCTTTTCACAGACGAGGGGTTCCAACATTAGGACTTCAAGCTATTAAGCATTCAATTAGTATATCCACTTTAAAACAGTATACATCATACTTAAAAAAATGGTGGGATTTTTGTGGCACAAGAAATCACAACCCTTTTCAATATTCATTAAATTTAGTTTTGGACTTTTTAAGCATTCAATTCCAGCATTTCAAGCATTCATCGTATTCAACTATTAGTTCGCAACATGCGGCTATAGTCCTGATTTTTTCAGTGGAAAATTCGGAAAAAAATATTATAAAACGTTTTCTAAAAGGTATTTATAATCAAAAACCATCGAGACCAAGGTACCAAACTACTTGGGACCCACATCCCGTTCTATTACATCTAGCTAGTTTATATCCACTGTCGGATATTTCTAGTTCTCAATTAACGATGAAGTTGTGTACATTATTAGCGTTAATTACAGGTCATAGACTCCAAACATTTACACGTATCCGATTAAACAATATTATTAGTTTTCCAGACCGATTAGAAATCAGAATTCCGGATAGAATAAAAACCTCATCTTCAAAAAATTTTCAACCATTATTGGTTATTCCATACTTTAGAGAAAACGCTTCTCTCTGCTTGGCCTCTGTCATTGATCAATATATTCAAGTTACCAGAGATCTTCGTCCCACAGATACGGACTTGTTAATCTTAACTATTAATAAACCCTATCGTCCAGTGTCTACACAGAGACTAAGAAAATTGATTAAGGTTACTCTGGCGGCTAGTGGCATTGATACTACTCAATTTTTGGGTTACAGTACTCGACAAGCAGCAGCTTCGGCAGCATATAGGGCAGGAGTTTCCATTGAGGTTATTAGGTCTAGAGCTGGCTGGACGCAAAAATCTAATATGTTTGCGAAATTTTATAATCGTCCCCTGTCAGGTGATCCTGCAGCATTTGCTAAGGGGATCTTAGGGTCGGTGAATACAGGTGGTAACTAATTTTAAGTTTAAGTATATTCCTACTTATTAATTATGTTATATGTTTTTGGTGTTGCAAAAATATAAGTTGTAGAAAATACTAGATCTTTTTCTGTGAACATCTACAAGTAGATATTGTAATTCGAGAACGGCAATACGAGATATAATTAAATGATCAATTGACTTACCTTAAGGAAAATTGATCCATATTATATGAGTATTGCCGTTCGAAGAATTACAAACCCACCCAATAACCCCACCCGTACAGGGTGATCTAGAATTTTCAGCAAAATTGTAGTAAAGAGAATCGGATTCTGGACCACAACAGCAGTGGATGCGAGAGTAGGAGCCGTACTCAGGAAATTTGCTTTAAAATCGTGATAACCCAGCTACGAAAAAAATGTGACTACAAGTAGATATTGTAATTCTTCGAACGGCAATACTCATATAATATGGATCAATTTTCCTTAAGGTAAGTCAATTAATCATTTAATCAAAAAAAATTTACACAAACTTTTAGTCTTAAAATTAAATCACAGATATAATAGTCCAGAACAATATTCCAGATTACTTTTTAAACTGCTCCTATTTGAAACTATACCAGATCTGTTTTGGAAGTATTTAAATAGCAATTAAAATTAATTAATTTATACCACAAACCTCAATTCAATTCTGATAAAATATCAAGTCCTGAAGATTATGGAATTGCTAATAGTATATAAAAAGTAGAATAAATATAAACAGCATGTCCTGAAGTTGCTCGAATTGCCAATAGTATATAAAAAGTAGAATCAATTAAAGGTTTAATCAAATGATTACATTAAATTTTTATATAAGTACATCTATAAAAAAGTCGTTAGTACATTTTCTTAATATTAAGGTAATTATTCATACATATTCAAACATCCTTTTTATTATATATACTGCCTCTAGGTCAGGCGGTCTTTTGACCTGATCAACTGAACTAATGTACTAGTAAACTCCAAACGATACATCCATTTCCGCTCCACTCGTAATTTTTTTCGACTTCGACTTTTAAATTACAGTTTATTAAGAAAATCAATTCTAGATTGGCTTATTACTATATTGCATCAGTTGAGTTGTCATACATGTTATTGTTTACAGATATTATAATTACTTATATATATATTGTTATGCTCTGTATTTCTCTCTTTTATGAGATTGATGAGCAAATTCTTAATTCAATTAATTACTCAATTATTTTAATTACTGCTTATGTAAAACAAAACCAAATTTAAATTAAATTTTCTAATAAACTTTATTTTCAGGGCTATTTTATTGTTGATGCTTTACTTTTGGCTTGTGACTTCTGGTATCTCTAGTTGCTTACTCCATCCAGGACAAAACAGGGAAATTAAACACACTCAATGTCATATAAATGTTAAAAAATATTATTTATTTATCCAATATATCATAAACATAGAATTTAAAAAATATGCTAAAATCTAAATTTGTTGCAACTATTTCTCATCTACTAAATTAAGATTTAATTCTGATATCTCCTCTGTTTTAACAAAAACAAAAATTATTTAAATAATTCGTTATTTATTCTTACAAAATTTAATAAAATTTACTTTTCTCCTTTTGAATTGATTACTTATCCCTTCTTTAAAATTTGGAATGACTAATTATGTTATAGAACTGTTCAATACAAAAAATAAGCAAATATGGTGTGGATATAAACAAACTCTCTCCGTTTCACAAATGATTTGACTAACCTTTTTGTTTTTTTACCACTTCTTTTGCCGGATTGCGTCGTCCTCGATTCTCCCACACGTACGCTTAGGATGTTGCAAAAGGTCCCTCTCTTCCAAACAGACAAACAGGACTCGCTCGAATTCTTGACTCAGTTTTCTCTCTGCTCGATATCTTGTGCAGATAGATACCAATGGGCTACTCGTTCTAGACAGAAACAGGAATCTTCCTCGGACACAAGGAAAATTAACTTCTCAACTCGCTCAACGATTTCGTTTCAACTCGATTCTGCTCGCAAAGGCCAACTTCACCACTTTACACTGACTTCTCACTTTTCAAAAACTGGAATGCTGTCTCCAGATATTTTCTACACAGTGCCTATTTTTTCCAGCCATCATTTTCCACCAATCACAAAACATCCTTTCTAACCAATACACCCATATTATCATTTCTTAAGAACCGATTTAATTATTATACAACTTTCCAATTTGTTAAATTCTGGGAGACATCAAATTATTTCGTTGTTTCAAAATGCTAAACAAAAAACCTTACATTCTAAACTCAATAAATTTGTTTACCGCTTAACCTTCTTCGAATTTTTTATAAAATGTCGTATTGTCCATTGCAAAGCGAAATAAAACTGTATTGTCTAATCTGACCGCACCATTGTTTTAAATCCGTTCAAAAACCCATTAAGAAAATCCACCTTCTTAACGATTTCACTTTCTGCGAAAACACTGATTACTAACTAAATTATCCTAGTACAATTTCTGGTCATATACAGGGCGATGAAAATTTTGTGGTCTCTGATATAAATTTATTTTCTAAATTTTTCCCAAATTATAAAAAATATATATATATATATATATATATATATATATATATATATATATATATATATATACTTATATAAAGAAGTTTGGTATTATTGACTGACAATATGTAGACTTTAGTTTTTTATTGAGGTTGCAGTAATTTATTTCTAACTTTCGCAAAATTTATTTGCTTCGTCAGGATTAGCTAAAATTATTATATAGTTATAAATAAATACAATGAAATGAAAGAACATTGCATAAAAATTAGTACAAAAACTTACAACGTGAGGTTTGTTCCTTAATTTAACATTTCTACAAAACATAAAATATCTAAAAAAATCTTTATCCTAATGGTTTCCAAATTAGAATGTTTTAATTTTTACAATTCATGATAAAAATATGATTTAATAATTTAGTTCTAAATTTTACTAATGCCAGAAAGACACTTAAATAATATCAAAAAGACACTTGTAGGTATTTGTTTATTTGATTTTAAGTTGTTAAGAACTAGATTTTTGATTATTACCTGCTTGTGCATTCTAAAATTTTAGATATATATATTTTGTTAATTATTGTTTTCTTAACAAATTAAAGTGGTGTTAAATTTGAAAATTTAATTTAATTTTTGAAATTTTGTCGGGGAATTTATTATTTTTGAATTAAAGTATCAGTTATCGAAAGATAGAATATAATTATAGATGTTACTCAGTTTATTTATGTCAGTTTTTTTATTCACACATTGATATTTATTTATGCACACCATTTCTAGAAATTCTCTTTTATTTAAATTATTTTCGTGTTTTAGTATCGTTGTTTCATTGAATTTGAATGTATGTTTTTTATTTATTGCATGATCTACTAATGCACATGTGTTTTTGTTATTTCTAAGATCGCTTTTATGTGACGTTAGTCTACCTATTAAATTCCTGGATGTGTGTCCGATGTATGACTTATCGCAGTTTTTGCATGGTATCTTGTATACTACATTTGAGTTTTCCATAATACCAATAGGTGTTTTAGTTTTTGTATATAGTGTTGCCAATATTTTTACATTTTTAGTTGCGATTTTAATTTGTGAGTGGTTAGCAAATACTTTAGTTAATTTAGGTGTTAATATTGGTATATAAGGTAGTGATGTATAAGTAAATTGGGATTGTAAAATTTGGTCATTTGGTTCTGCTGTTATATGCGTATCAGTCATTCTATTATTAGGGATATTAAATAAAAATTTGTTTATTAGTTTAATTGGGTAAGAATTCTCCAATAAAATGTCTTTTAGTTCCAGTAATCCTTTGTTGATGTTGCTAGTGTGAGATAATTTAGTGACTCTGTTTCTTAGAGCTAATATTAAATTTATTTTCATATGAGGTGGGTGCTGTGAATGATAGTTGATAAATCTATTACTATCTATAGGTTTTCTGTACCATGTAGTGCTTAATATATTTTGTGGATTTAGATTGCTTCACAGGTAAATTTTAGATGTTCATTATAGTTGTTAAAATTTTGTAAAGTTTCATTTATTTTATCTGCAGGTAAAGCAAGTATTACGTCATCCACAAATCGTTTAATATAAATATAAAAAGGCAATTTATTTAAAGAATCCTTGACCAAATCATCCAGTACATAATTACATAGTATGCATGAAATACTAGAGCCCATGGGTGTACCAAAAATTTCACTAAAATTCACAAAATTTCAAAAATTAAATTAAATTTTCAAATTTAACACCACTTTAATTTGTTAAGAAAACAATAATTAACAAAATATATATATCTAAAATTTTAAAATGCACAAGCAAGTAATAATCAAAAATCTAGTTCTTAACAACTTAAAATCAAATAAACAAATACCTACGAGTGTCTTTTTGACATTATTTAAGTGTCTTTCTGGCATTAGTCAAATTTAGAACTAAATTATTAAATCATATTTTTATCATGAATTGTAAAAATTAAAACATTGGAATTTGGAAACCATTAGGATAAAGATTTTTTTAGATATTTTATGTTTTGTAGAAATGTTAAATTAAGGAACAAACCTCACGTTGTAAGTTTTTGTACTAATTTTTATGCAATGTTCTTTCATTTCATTGTATTTATTTATAACTATATAACAATTTTAGCTAATCCTGACGAAGCAAATAAATTTTGCGAAAACTTGATTATAACACAGAGTTTCTCTTATACTTATATATATATATATATATATATATATATATATATATATATATATATATATATATATATATATATATATATATATATAAAGACAGTTGAAGGTAACCGGGAACGACCCAATACTAAGGAAGCAATAAAAAACGGGTGCTTCTAAGTGAGTGTCTTTTATTAAAAGTCAAGCTTTCGCCACATAATTTTGGGCTTCATCAGAACTTGCTGGAATGGAAAAACATTCTTTACAATCATCACAAATTAAAGATGTTATTTTTTTAATCTTACCTAAATGTTGACACTATTTCTTAGTGCATAATACAATCGATATGAAACCACACATTGTCACAAAAACAAACCAATCACATCTCCCAACTGGAGAAAAAATGGCAATCAAAGCCTTTATTAATTATTAAAATTCATTTTTTTTAAATCACCCATGTGACCGGCATTTTTGACAAGTAATTGTTAATTAAGTCATGTGTCGTTTCGACTGTCAATTATCGAAACGCCACCTGTCTTAATCACTTCTTCTTTTTTTCAGTATAGGACACTAACTTTATTAAGTCACATATTGGACACTTTTTAAATTTCACACAAAATACCATAGAAATATAGGTCCCGTTCTATATAAACATATCATGTTAAATAAATTATGTGGTTTGTATTTAGTGTTGGATATAGTAGTCAACACTCCGATGAGATGTACGTATTACATACCTTTTGTTAAAGAAACAAGTACAGGGTGTCCCGAAAAGAATGGTCATAATTTATACCACAGATTCTGGGGTCAAAAATATGTTGATTGAACCTCACTTACCTATATACAATAGTGCACACAAAAAAAGTTACAGCCCTTTGAAGTTACAAAATGAAAATCGATTTTTTTTCATATATCGAAAACCCTTCGAGATTTTTCATTGAAAATGGACGTGTGGCATTCTTATGGCAGCAACATCTTAAAAAAAAATAAAGTGAAATTTGTGCACCCCTTAAACATTTTAAGGGGGTTTTGTTCCTTTAAACCCCCCCAAACTTTTGTGTACCTTCCAATTATATTATTATTGTGACACCATTAGTTAAACAAAATGTTTTTGAAACTTTTTTGCCTCTTAGTACTTTTTTGATAAGCCAGTGTTTATCGAGCTATTTTGAATATTTGTCGAATCCACCACATATTTGTATATGGATGGTTAAGTACGATTATAGAGACCTGTTAATCTGAAAATGTATTTATAATTTACATTTTTAGGTATATTTTGAAAAAGAAGTCATATCTCGATAAAAGGTGATTTGTCAAAAAAAGAGTAAGAGGCAAAAAAGCTTTAAAAACACTGTTTTTAACTAATGGTATCACAATAATAGTGTAATTGGAACGTACACAAATATTTGGGGGGTTTAAAGGGACAAAACCCCCATAAAATTTTTATGTAAATATATTAAAAAAGAAGCCGAATCTCGATAAAAACTTGCTTATTGAAAAAATACTAAGAGGCAAAAAAGTTTTAAAAACGTTGTGTTTAACTAATGATACCACAATAATGAATTAATTGGAACGTATACAAAAGTATGGGGGGTTTAAGGGAACAAAAGCCCCATAAAATTTTTATGGGGTGGACAAACTTCACTATAATTTTGTTTTAAGATGTTACTGCCATAAGAATGTTACATGTCAATTTTCAATAAAAAATCTCTAATAGTTTTCGATATATTGAAAAAATCGATTTTCATTTTGTAACTTCAAAGGGCTGTAACTTTTTTTATGAGCACATTTGTACTAAGGTAAGTTAGGTTCAATCGAACTATTTTTGACCGTAGAATGTGTGGTATAATTTATGACCATTCTTTTCGGGACACCCTGTATATCAGTGATGTTGATAGATGCAAAAGTTAAATCTTGTTTACAAAAGGGAAATAACACATCCGTATAGGTGTTAGTAATATAACAAGTAATTTCATTGTTGTCTTTTTAGATTTACATTCCTTTATGTTAGTGGTATAAACATAATATGTCCAAGAAGGGTTTGACATTAACAAATTTTTTTAAAAATTCAAAATTTGACAAAATTGTCTGGTTGAAAACATAAAAATATAAAAACATGGTCTGTACATGAAGTTAAGTTTTTAAAATTGTTTTAAAATTATTAACAATTGACTTGTATATTAAATTGAATTCAGTACACATGTAGTGCAGGCAAACATCAGAGTCACAATAAGTAGAAAATAACAACAGTACAATTCAGTGAAGCGTGGAGCACAGTATTATGTGGATCTAATATAAGAAGGTGGTTCTTCCACCTTCTTATATTAGATCCCCATAATACTGTGCTCCACGCTTCACTGAATTGTACCGTTGTTATTTTCTACTTATTGTGACTCTGATGTTTGCCTGCACTACATGTGTACTGAATTCAATTTAATATACAAGTCAATTGTTAATAATTTTAAAACAATTTTAAAAACTTAACTTCATGTACAGACCATGTTTTTATATTTTTATGTTTTCAACCAGACAATTTTGTCAAATTTTGAATTTTTAAAAAAATTTGTTAATGTCAAACCCTTCTTGGACATATTATGTTTATACCACTAACATAAAGGAATGTAAATCTAAAAAGACAACAATGAAATTACTTGTTATATTACTAACACCTATACGGATGTGTTATTTCCCTTTTGTAAACAAGATTTAACTTTTGCATCTATCAACATCACTGATATACTTGTTTCTTTAACAAAAGGTATGTAATACGTACATCTCATCGGAGTGTTGACTACTATATCCAACACTAAATACAAACCACATAATTTATTTAACATGATATGTTTATATAGAACGGGACCTATATTTCTATGGTATTTTGTGTGAAATTTAAAAAGTGTCCAATATGTGACTGAATAAAGTTAGTGTCCTATGCTAAAAAAAGAAGAAGTGATTAAGACAGATGGCGTTTCGATAATTGACAGTCGACACGACACATGACTTAATTAACAATTACTTGTCAAAAATGCCGGCCACATGGGTGATTTAAAAAAAATGAATTTTAATAATTAATAAAGGCTTTGATTGCCATTTTTCCTCCAGTTGGGAGATGTGATTGGTTTGTTTTTGTGACAATGTGTGGTTTCATATCGATTTTATTATGCACTAAGAAATAGTGTCAACATTTAGGTAAGATTAAAAAAATAACATCTTTAATTTATGATGATTGTAAAGAATGTTTTTCCATTCCAGCAAGTTCTGATGAAGCCCAAAATTATGTGGCGAAAGCTTGACTTTTAATAAAAGACACTCACTTAGAACCACCCGTTTTTTATTGCTTCCTTAGTATTGGGTCGTTCCCGGTTACCTTCAACTGTCTTTGTTTTACCAGTAACCCGTTACTGCCTTTGACTTTCTTTTTATATATATATATATATTATATATATATATATATATATATATATATATATATATATATATATATATATATATATATATATATATATACAAGTAGTATTTTGATTGACTTGATTGGAAATACGAATTTCACAAATTTTTTGGGTATTGAAGTCAAATTGGGGCTTTAAAGTATACTATTGTCTAATATTCGAGCTTTCGGAAATGTTTATTTCCTTTTTCAAGAATGTCTACAATGCAATAAGATAAAAAAATATTAGAATATATATCAAAATATATATATATATATATATATATATATATATATATATATATTTTACATACCAAATAAATGGTGTAAGATCACATCGTTAAATCCTCCGTATATCAATGGGTACCAATAGAATAGACTAGTTTCGCGATGCCTCGCTCGTCAGTATTCGGCTAGGTACGAATTGATACACCGACGGTTCAATGATGTGTCTTAATATTTCGCACCTCAGGTGCCGAGCTACAAAAGTGCCATCTACTCTGATGACCAAGAAGTAGAAACACGACTCGAAAAGAGAAGTTTTCCACAATCTTTTGAGCTGTATTAAAAGTTGCCTGCATGCAGGGCTTCGGCAAAAGCTTTGCCAATGCTAGATTTTACATACCAAATAAATGGTGTAAGATCACATCGTTAAATCCTCCGTATATCAATGGGTACCAATAGAATAGACTAGTTTCGCGATGCCTCGCTCGTCAGTATTCGGCTAGGTACGAATTGATACACCGACGGTTCAATGATGTGTCTTACGATTTAACGATGTGATCTTACACCATTTATTTGGTATGTAAAATCTAGCATTGGCAAAGCTTTTGCCGAAGCCCTGCATGCAGGCAACTTTTAATACAGCTCAAAAGATTGTGGAAAACTTCTCTGTTCGAGTCGTGTTTCTACTTCTTGGTCATCAGAGTAGATGGCACTTTTGTAGCTCGGCACCTGAGGTGCGAAATATTAAGACACATCATTGAACCGTCGGTGTATCAATTCGTACCTAGCCGAATACTGACGAGCGAGGCATCGCGAAACTAGTCTATTCTATTGGTACCCATTGATATACGGAGGATTTAACGATGTGATCTTACACCATTTATTTGGTATGTAAAATCTAGCATTGGTAAAGCTTTTGCCGAAGCCCTGCATGCAGGCAACTTTTAATACAGCTCAAAAGATTGTTGAAAACTTCTCTGTTCGAGTCGTGTTTCTACTTCTTGGTCATCAGAGTAGATGGCACTTTTGTAGCTCGGCACCTGAGGTGCGAAATATTAAGGCACATCATTGAACCGTCGGTGTATCAATTCGTACCTAGCCGAATACTGACGAGCGAGGCATCGCGAAACTAGTCTATTCTATTGGTACCCATTGATATACGGAGGATTTAACGATGTGATCTTACACCATTTATTTGGTATGTAAAATCTAGCATTGGCAAAGCTTTTGCCGAAGCCCTGCATGCAGGCATATATATATATATATATATATATATATATATATATATATATATATATATATATATATATATATATATATATATATATATATATATATATATATATACTATTACTCCTAGTTATAGAACATCCCTATACCATTCGAAAGAGGAACCTGTGTTTAGTATAATAATTTATTAATGTACATGGTGATCTATTTAAAATAAGTATCATATTATGACACATTAAATAATCCAATAATGAAACTACAAATTTTGAACACCCTGTAAATAAATGAGTAATAATCAATCATGGAATACATTAATTATAAAATAATTACCAGACCGTACTGTCATAACGTGACAATGTCATACAATGCCATTAATTAACTACATCTTTTGTTTTAAAATCGATTTACAGATTAAGAATTTAAATAATTGTAAATAACGCAAAAACTATTAGACCTAGGTATAGGACATCTATATACCATTCGAAAGAGGTGACTCCGTTTAGTATAATTATTTATTAATATACATGGTGTTCTATTTAAAATAAGCATCATATGACACATTGAATAATCCAATAATGAAACTGTAAATGTTGACCACCCTGTAAATAATTGTGTATTAATTAATCATGGAATACATTCACCCAATATCCAACTATTTAGATGTAAAAGTATTTTTTTCATAATTTCTTAAGTAACTTGAAAATAAGCCTTCTTTTAAAACTTTACATTTTAAGAAAAGTCACCATAACTCAGAACACTATGTATATAGGTATAGGGAAGTCTTATGAAACTATACCTTCTTTTTTGCGGACAATTAAAAAATGCAATAAAATACAGGGTGTTCCATAAGAAAAAATATAACTTTGATACGCCGCCATTTATTGGGACACCCTGTATATTTCAAAATAATTTTAAAATGTAGATTTTATCAACTTACAAACTACTAATTTAATTTTTTTTTAAATATTTTACCATTTCGCTGTAATCTTCCGTCCCGTTAGTGGTGACTCACCCTGTATATATATATATATATATATATATATATATATATATATATATATAAATTTCACAAATTTTTTGGGAATTGAAGTCAAATTGGGGCTTTAAAGTATACTATTGTCTAATATTCAAGCTTTCGGAAATGTTTATTTCCTTTTTCAAGAATGTCTACAATGCAATAAGATAAAAAAAAATATTAGAATATGTATCAGAGAACAAATATTTTTTTTTTATTTCTAATATTTTTTTATATACAAATTCTAATATTTTTTTTATCTTATTGCATTGTAGACATTCTTGAAAAAGGAAATAAACATTTCCGAAAGCTTGAATATTAGACAATAGTATACTTTAAAGCCCCAATTTGACTTCCAATACCCAAAAAATTTGTGAAATTATATATATATATATATATATATATATATATATATATATATATATACAGATATATTCTGTCAATCTGGCACCATTTTTAAGCAAAACATGTCAATGTCGCACCCAATTTGACGATGTGGCACCCGATTTTGGGTGCCAGTACGACAGCGTGTATATTTTCGTCCTAGGAGAGTACAAGTGTTCCTAATGCAGAATATGTAAAAAACGTAATGGTGCCAGGTTGACACTTTTTCCAAACGGACATATTGATTTATTCAGGCATTTTTCGATAGAGGGCGCTCTAGTATATACAACTGTATGTAGCTATATAATTTTAGTCAATTTGGCACCAATAAAAAAAGTGTCATAGTGGCACCATAAATCTGACAACCCCGCCTTTCCCTAATATAACTGCGATCAATGCAGATATATCTCCGGTTCTATGTAATAAAGTATTTTCAAAGGTGCTCTTTGTGTGCAGTAAATCAAAGTGAGTGCAATAAACAATAAATTGGATGTTAACATGAGAGACAGAACGAAAAGAATACTTAAATTATTAGACGACAAAGTACAAGATAATTAACCTAACCTAATTATAATAATAGTAATAAAGTATTAACCCTTTAACGTTTAGTTTTGGTATAGTGTTTAGTGTATATATTCGAAGCCACTAGAGAATACTCTAAAATCATTAATTTTTTTCTTGTAAGAACTTAGTCATTCTATTGTAAAATGAAATGGAGAAACTAACGAGGTTTTTTTAATGAAATTTTTTATTTATTTGATGAAATAGAATCGCTAAGATATACAGTACAGATTTAAAATTTATATAAAGAGATATTCTAAATTATGGAATAAATTCATTTTATGGCCACTTTGGAGAAAAATCCCGAGACAGGTCGATTTTTAGTTTTAAAGTATGATTTTTTGACATACACTCACCGGCATAAAATTCCGCCACCCAAAATTTTTGATGAAGTTTGACAATTTATAACTTTATTATTTGTGCTCCGATTTTTAAGATTCTTGCACCAGTTGGTAGGTACATTTATTGATATCATTTGGTATTATTCCGCTAACAAAAAATTTTGCTTGCATGGCATTATACAAGGGTTAATGGAAACGTTGTATTTTCTCCTAACTTTAAAAAATTCTGTGGAAAAATGGAATAACTGATTTTGTTTCATAGTCCTGTCATATTATCCCGGAGACATCACTAATTTTTTTTTGTATTATCCGATTATCTCTTTTCTTGTAAGAGCTGTACCATTTTTTGTAAATAAAAACACTGATTGACTCATAAAATACAGGTTGGATTGATAAGATTAGAATGGTCCGCATGCAGTCCAGATCTCAATCCTATTGAGCATTTATGGGATGAATTAAAAAAAGCTATTCGCCGTCATCTTAGGGCTCCAGAAAATTTGATACGGTAACGGCCCTGGTAGAGGAATATCGGGCTATTCCCCAAGCAAGGATAACACTATTCGATGCTAAACAGATTGGGAGCAGTCGTTTCTACAAAAGGTGGACATACCCGCTATTGAATTGTTTTTTTGTTGTTAATTTTGTTTTGTTTTTTGAATTTTATTGCGTTTGATATTTTTAACTAAATAAACCTTCAAATCAGTGTTTTTATTTACAGCTCTTACAAGAAAAGAGATATTCGGATAATTCACAAAACTTTAGTGATCCATCCATCCAATGGCACTACAGCCCAAATCGAGCCTTGGCCTCCTTCAATAAGCTTCTCCAATCATTTCGATTTACCGCTGTTCTTTTCCATGAACGCGTTCCCAGAAAGTTCCTGGCATCCTCATCGACTTCGTCTTCCCATCTCTTTTTAGGTCTTCCAAGAGGTCTTCTTCCCTGCATTCTTGCATTCAGCAATTTTCTGGGGATTCTACTCTCATGCATGCGGACCACGTGCCCTTTAAAACATTAGTGATACCTCCAGGATAATACAAACGGAGTATGAAACAAAATCATTGTTTAAACTTAGAGAAAAAAACAACACTTCAATTCACCTCCATATAATGCCATCTAAGCAAACAATTTTTGTTACTGTATTAATACCAAACGAGGTCAATACATGTACCTACAAATTGATGCAAGAATCTTGAAAATCGGAGTACAAATAATAAAGTTTAGATTGTCAAACTTAATCAAAAATTTTGGGTGGTGGAATTTTGTGCCGGTGAGTGTATAGGTATGCCATAATAGTAACGTCATCCATTAGGGCGTGATGACGCAATCAATAATTTGTTTAATGGGAATAGGGGTCGTGTGGTAGCTCATTTTAAAGGTTATTTAATTCTCTAATCGGTAATAAAAATAAACATTATAATCCTTATTTATAAAGGGTGGTCAACAAAATTATTTTTGAATTAAATTATTTGCTGCAAAAAGAAGAATGTATGCATTTTTTTTAACTCAAAATACATTCTACTACTGTCAGAAAAGAGAAAAAAAAAATGTTTATTTGATAAACAAACATTATTTTTCGCTTAAATTAAATGTTCAAACTGCCAACAGGTAGGTGAGTTGTTGTTTGACATTTAATTTATGAGAAAAGCAATGTTTATGTATGAAATAAACATTTTTTTTATATTTTCTTACATCAGCAAAATGTATTTTGAGTTAAATAAATTACATATCTAATTATATTCTTCTTTTTGAGTTAATTAATTTGTTTCAAAAAAATATTTTTTAGCCATCCTGTATAAATAATAATGTTATTGATTATATTACTGACTATAGAATTGAATAACCTTTCAAATGAGCTACCACATGACCCCCGTTACCATTTAAAAAAATCATCGATTACATCATAACGCCCAAATGAATGAATCACTATTATAGTATCAGGGGTGGCCAAACTGCGGCTCGCGAGCCACATGCGACTCTTTGAATGATTACTTGTGGCTCTCGATTGTACTCTCGAGTTATTTTTCAATTTTGTATTAAGTAGATATGATTTAAAAAAATTATTATCGTTCTATATGTGTTTCAAAATGTCTTTTAAATCACTGACAACAAACATGAAAGACTTTGTAACAAATTCCATTTCCATCCAAGATAAAAATGATAATTATTATGACACATTGAAAACTGCGCTAACGAACATTACATAAGAGTGGCTCAATGTAAAAGTTAGTAATCAACCGAATCCAGACCGATTTTTGATTTTTGTATAACTCTTGCTACGGATAAAATTTGTAATTTGGATTAGGTACACATTTTACATTTTAGTCATTTTACTCGACTTAAAATTTTTTTTGCAATATTAAACTAGAAAAACTTAACGAGTAGGTATATAAAAAAGCCGGAAAGTATATTGACCGAACTTCAAAATAGATTTGAAGACTTAAAATATGTTAAATCGTCTCTTAATTTTTTTTCTAAATTCATTTGAAATGAACATAGTTCATAAGGTGAATTTTTTACCATTACCAATATATAACCCAAACAACATCTGTGGAATTAAAATTAATAGAGACGCAAGAAGACCAAGCTCAAAAATAAAACTATAAGTCGACGCCGAATACCGAATTTTGGAAATTTGTATCAGAATCCAAGTGGGTACCCTACAAAAGGATGCTTGTCGAATTATTTCCAAATTAGGAACAACGTACTTGTGTGGACCATTTTATTCCATTTTATAATGCGTGAAATCCTAACACCTATCAATATTAACTAACCAGCAACTAAAAGAATTACTGAGAAGTACTGTCATATAGGTATTAATCACCAAATTGTAAAGAATTATATCAAAAGAAGAAAAACAAAAATGTAAATAAGTTTCAATATTTCGTAATTTTATTTCGGTTTCAGTAAGTAAAAGTTCTGTTAAAAACCATTGTAAATAACTTCTTTGATTGCGACTCGCGAAAACTTCAACTTGTGAAAAGTGGCTCGGACTATTAAGGAGCTTGGCCACCCCTGAATAATAATATGTCAAAAAATCATAATTTAAAAATAAAAATCGACCTGCCTGGGGATTTTTCTCCAAAGTGAACTGTTTTCGATAAATTGAATTTATTCCATTATTTTAAACATCTCTATATGTACAGTGATGAGCGCGCTAATAACCGGCAAAATCACGTAAAATATGGAAAACATATTAGGTTGTGAGATAAAAGAAATGAAACTAGTAGATGTGGGAAGTTTAGCGATAAAAACCTATAAATTTACATTCTAATTACTGTTTCCCACCTTTAGACGTATCGCACGAGTTTGGCAACTGCCACTGTGAGAGTGACTGTTTTAGTTGACATACTCCTCTGATACATCTAAAGGTGGAAAACAATCAATAGAATTTAAATTTATACGTTTTTATCGCTAAATTTTCCAACTCTGCTAGTTTCATTTTATTCTATCTCACAACTTAATATGATTTCCATATTTTGCGTTATTGTGCCGATTATTAGCGCGCTCATCACTGTATACAAAAGTGACTACATATTAGTATATTAGTATATGTATACATAGGTACAGTTATTATTGTTGGGGTGGAAATTATAGTTTTTTTCTCTAGCTTTGAAATCTACAAGACCTCAAAGACTTGTCCAGTGGATAAGATCAGTATATCAAAAAAATATAGTTTTTATATACTTGGAAAGCAAAAGTTTTATAGAAAATCATATTAAAAAAATAAAATTTCTTTCTTCAAAGAAAAACAAACACCAGCGCAATAAGAAACAACAAACCATGGTTTTGTCAAGAATTCAAAGAACTCGCAGAACAAATGAGAAAATATTATCTGTGTTATAAAAGCACCGGAACGCAGGAACAACGTGCCATCTATATAGAAAAAACAAACAGAATAAATTCGCTAATAAGAACAATAAAAAGAGAGTATTGGATCAAGTTCACAAGTAACATGGATCACTACATGGAACCCTACAAAGGTGAAGAAACCAATGACGAACACGATTACAAAACAGAAGACAGGTATATCACTAAAGAAACTGAAGAAGAAGCGAGAATGAAGATCTTAAAGAATAGATAATCGCCAGGTACTGATGGAATACCGAACGAACTGCTGAAATATAGCGGTCAGAAAGTCACTAATGGTCTCACAACATTGTTTAACAAAATCTTAGACAGAGCAGAGATACCACAAGATTGGCAAAACAGTATCACAATACCGATTTTTAAGAAAGGACAAAGATCATATCCGGACAGCTACACAGGAATAACTCTCTTAAATACGACAATGAAGTTATTCACAGGCATACTCAATCAAGGATAAATTGGAATCACAGACAAAGAACAGAGAAGAACAGCAAGGATTGAGAAAACACAGGTCGATGGCAGACGCAATATTTGTCATGAAACAAGTGAAAGAGAAATCGGTAGAATATAACAAACCCGAATATATTTGTTTCGTAGACCTAGAAATTATAAAGTCCGAATTGAAACTGCAAGGCAAGCATTTATAAAAATGAATACACTGCTTACAAACAAAGACCTTCAGTTGCCTCTCAGATTGAGGGCTCTAAGATGCTACATATTTTCCTTATTGCTATACGGAATGGAAGCTTGGACATTGACTAGACAACACATAAAAAGAATAGAAGCGTTCGAAATGTGGTGTTACAGAAGAATATTGAAAATTCAGTGGGTTTAAAGGATTACCAATGTTGAAGTGCTACGACGTTTAAATAAGGAGTTAGAAATTATGAAGTTTATAAAAACTACAAAAAATTGGAATATTTGGGTCACATTACCAGAGGAGAAAAATTTGAGTTGCTGATAATTATTATGCAAGGAAGGATCCAAGGAAGAAGAAGCATAGGAAGAAGACGTATCTCCTGGCTGAGGAACCTTAGAGAATGGCTTAACTGTAACTCATTACAACTGTTCAGAGCAGCAGCCAACAAAGTGACCATAGCCATTACGATATCCAACCTCCGATAGGAGATGGAACTTTAAGAAGAAGAAGACCTAACGAAAGCATTTGACAGAGTCAGACTTGGCAATATGTTACAGAAAATGAAGCAAAAAGGATACTGGCAAACATTGTTGAAGTCATAAAATAAATGAACAATAACAACTCGATAAAAATTAAAACAAACGACACCACTACGGCAAACATACCAACACCAGGGAAAATCAGGCAGGAAGACAGCCTCAGTCCATTTCTATTCAATATTCTAATGGATGAAATAATAGAAGATGTGGAATCGCTACAACTAGGATGCAGACTCGGTCACAGTTGAATCAGTGTAGTGCGCTATGCGGATGATGCACCCCTGATTGCAGAGGATGAGGATGACCTACAAAGACAACTTTATCGATTCTACCAAGCATGTCGTCGGCTCACATGAACATATCCACGCAAAAAACAAAATGCATTTTCATTGCGAAAGATTAAATTAGATGCAAGCTCGTGGTAGAGGGGAAACCCATAGAACAGCTAAACCAGTTCAAATATCTAGGTGTAGACTTATCAAGTTGTGACCCAACCAGAGACCTAAGAGGACAAATTAACAAGGCCGCTGTCTTGTCCGGAGGTTGGAGAGATGTGGTCTGGAATAACCCATATATGAGAATAGACAGCAAAGTTAGAATTTATAAAACTTGCATCAGACCTGTTATGACGTATGGCACTGAATCAAGAGAAGACACCAATAAAACCAAAAGCATGCTATGAACAGTCGAAATGATGACACTAAGAGCAATAGCAGGGAAGCCAAGAAGATATACGAAACAACATCATCAGGGAACAATGTGGGGTGCAAGATGTAGTCAGATGGGGTAGGCAAAGATGGAGAGAATGGTTCAGTCATGTAAAAAGAATGGAGGAGTACAGACTATCAATAATTGCGCTAGAAGGAAAACCAGCAGCCAAGCGTTCACCAGGAAGACCACCAAAAAGATGGAGGGATAGCTGGCAGTCTACCTCTCAAGAAATACTTCAATGTCGGAATTAACAAATCGACAGATCTACAATAAGTATAAGAAGAAGATGTTCCGTAGTTTATTATTTATTTTGTTTGTAGTGCATATTTTGTTAGGTCAGCAAGTATGTCTCTTTCTATTATGCAGTTTATTTTTGATGGACATATACGCAGTTAAAAATTTAAAATAAAATAAAATTTAATACGTTTGAGGTCTTTCTTCACTCGAATAAAATTGCATATTTTTTTATTACGATAATTAGTGGCACCCACTTTTACATACATATTTTATGAACACGTAAAATCAGTGTCAACTTTAAATAACTAATATACACTTTAACCAGAAAAATTGTCAATGTGACCCCCATAAATTTGGCAATGCTGCGTGGTGCTTGTTTGTAATATATTATCAAAATTTTATACAACTTGGATGCCTAATTAACAAATAGTTTCTGGGTGCCTAAATATCAATATTTACTATATACAATATACACCGGGAGCTACATTGACGTCGGTTTACTGGGTGCCTGTAGCAACAGTTAATATCTATATATATATATATATATATATATATATATATATATATATATATATATATATATATATATATATATATATATATATATATATATATATATATATATATATACAGGGTGAGTCACCACTAACGGGACGGAAGATTACAGCGAAATGGTAAAATATTTAAAAAAAAATTAAATTAGTAGTTTGTAAGTTGATAAAATCTACATTTTAAAATTATTTTGAAATATACAGGGTGTCCCAATAAATGGCGGCGTATCAAAGTTATATTTTTTCTTATGGAACACCCTGTATTTTATTGCATTTTTTAATTGTCCGCAAAAAAGAAGGTATAGTTTCATAAGACTTCCCTATACCTATATACATAGTGTTCTGAGTTATGGTGACTTTTCTTAAAATGTAAAGTTTTAAAAGAAGGCTTATTTTCAAGTTACTTAAGAAATTATGAAAAAAATACTTTTACATCTAAATAGTTGGATATTGGGTGAATGTATTCCATGATTAATTAATACACAATTATTTACAGGGTGGTCAACATTTACAGTTTCATTATTGGATTATTCAATGTGTCATATGATGCTTATTTTAAATAGAACACCATGTATATTAATAAATAATTATACTAAACGGAGTCACCTCTTTCGAATGGTATATAGATGTCCTATACCTAGGTCTAATAGTTTTTGCGTTATTTACAATTATTTAAATTCTTAATCTGTAAATCGATTTTAAAACAAAAGATGTAGTTAATTAATGGCATTGTATGACATTGTCACGTTATGACAGTACGGTCTGGTAATTATTTTATAATTAATGTATTCCATGATTGATTATTACTCATTTATTTACAGGGTGTTCAAAATTTGTAGTTTCATTATTGGATTATTTAATGTGTCATAATATGATACTTATTTTAAATAGATCACCATGTATATTAATAAATTATTATACTAAACACAGGTTCCTCTTTCGAATGGTATAGGGATGTTCTATAACTAGGAGTAATAGTTTTTGCGTAATTTACAATTTTCTTAAACGGTAAATTGATTTTAAAAATAATATTTATAGTCACTCTCGATTTTTAAACAGTACGAAATAAATGTTTGTTTACTGTATCATAATGAAATGAAAATTATTATGAAAAGTAGGTATATTGGTCTGTATACAATACATTCAAAAAAAATCAGGATCTTCTATAAAGTCTAAAGTCCATAAACGATAAGTTAAATATTTATCATAATCCTGTTTTAACTATTTAGAATGGGAAATAAGCCACAATATTATTAAAAAATGATTTTTATTAACGTTTCGACGCCCAAATCGGGTGCCGTTGTCAAAATACAAAATACTATTAATATAAACAAAAATGTTGTTGCTTAGTAAAAAAATTCTTCTAATAATTTATTTAATTTGACTCATTTATATCGGCAATTCAAGTACATATGATACATTTTAAAGTAGAAGACTTTAAAATGATATTGCCAATATTTATGAGTTGCGTTCCTGGGACGACTTTACTGAAAGATAGTTCATTCGATTACATGAAATCAACCCCAACTCAAGAATATCCGTCACAAAAAAAATCATAGCATGTGATCTGCCTTTAAAAAGACAACCACATGCAACGGTGACATTAAAATTCTCGTGTTAGAGATCTCATAGTAAATCACGAGGGAAAACCAGGAAAAAACCTCGTGATACTATCCCGACATCGTAAGTATTTGGTCTTACATTTAATTTATTCTCAAAATTAATACCAAATTCTGACTTTACTATAATTTTGTTTAAATTATAAATAATATCAATAATACATGGGTATATAAGTAATATTAAAATATAAAATATGTACTAACTCGACTATTGACTTACTAATTGTGGTATTTATGTCGGGATAGTATCACGAGGTTTTTTTCCTGGTTTTCCCTCGTGATTTACTATGAGATCTCTAACGCGAGAATTTTAATGTCACCGTTGCATGTGGTTGTCTTTTTAAAGGCAGATCACATGCTATGATTTTTTTTGTGACGGATATTCTTGAGTTGGGGTTGATTTCATGTAATCGAATGAACTATCTTTCAGTAAAGTCGTCCCAGGAACGCAACTCATAAATATTGGCAATATCATTTTAAAGTCTTCTACTTTAAAATGTATCATATGTATCTGAATTGCCGATATAAATGAGTCAAATTAAATAAATTATTAGAAGAATTTTTTTACTAAGCAACAACATTTTTGTTTATATTAATAGTATTTTGTATTTTGACAACGGCACCCGATTTGGGCGTCGAAACGTTAATAAAAATCATTTTTTAATAATATTGTGGCTTATTTCCCATTCTAAATAGTTAAAATTGTAAAAATGCCACAAGAAAATAGCTTCAGAACAACAATAATCCTGTTTGGTCTAATACTGGTGTAGTTGAGTTTTATACGGATAATAGTGGTTTCTCTTAAGGACTCTAACAGTCATTTGACTGATTTACAATTTACCCAAAATTTTTTCTTTACTAG